>NC_084734.1:89698838-89721338 GCF_033978785.1 Entelurus aequoreus | reverse complement strand
AGACATTTGGCTTTGTAAAAAAATGTTTTCCTCCTAATTTTTGTTACTTTCCAGTGCTTCCGACTAGCGGATAGCGACCCGCAAAGCTCTGTCGGTGAATCCTGAGTTTGTCAGCAAGCGGTCTCGCCTCCACCCACCGATACAAAGATTGTGGATGGCTGACAAGAGAATTCGCTCTCTTCATTTAATTCTTCTATTGGATAAACACACTCAGGTGCTGAGAGCGATGCAGAAAGTGAACCCTCTTGCTCCCTGATTGGAAGCGACACAGGAAGAAAACAAACGGACGTGGCAATTTATCTATGTCATTTTCGTTTATTGTTAATTTAGTGACTATCCTACCCAGGCCTTAACTGTGCAAGTAGACTAACAGTAGTGATGTGCGATACCACTGATTTTTCGATACTAAGTAAAACTCAGGATGGTATCGGCAATACCAATACTTTGTGCAAAGGTACCAAATGCGTCTGCTAAAATTTAAAAAGCTGTGCATTTCAAATAATAACATAGCATAAAGAATACAGCTATTTAATGTATATTATTTTTGATATTTATTATATTATTTGTTATGATCATGTATTTATTATTATACTTCTTTTTTTTTCTTCTTATTGACATCCAGTATCAGACATTCCTATCTATTACATATTTGCATACATCATACATCTATTGTCTGCCCTAAATCTCAAAATATTTTTTGTTTGTATCCCAACGATGCCACCTCTTCCCCCCCAAAAAAGAGAAAAACAGAAAAAATAAATAAAATAAAATAAAATAACTAAAGTAATAATAATATTAACAAATTAATTAATTTAAAAATATATATATTATAATAATGATAATAATAATAAAAAATACAATAATATAAACAGATAGTAAATAAATAGAGAGGAAAAAAAACTATAAACATATAGGGAGTAATATTTTTATACTTACTATACTTCATTTATTGTTATTATTTATTTATGTCAAACTCTGAATTACATTGAGGTAGTGGAGTGAATAACCATACTGCCAAGCTAATACAACGGAAAAAACAGACGACAAAATTATACAAAGTAAACGAAAATGGTGTTTCAAACTATAACAAAGGGAAATAAGTAACATAATAAAAGCATTAAAATACATTAATTAGTAAAAACTACAATAAGAATAAAAAGTAAGTGTGACATGAATATGTTAACGTGGAAATACCGAACAAAAGCATTCAACATTGACACAAGTTTAGTTACTTTTTAACAGCGTGTTCCTATTAATGATACACGTTATCTCAAATAACTAAAGTATCAAAAGTATCGATATTTTCATTTGAGAATCGATATTAGAGCAGAAAGATCTGGTATTGGCGGAATTGATATTTCAGTATCGATCCGCACATTACTAACTAACAGTGGACGTGAACAGGGAAGGAAAGTTTGACGTACTGATTTGATATCTTCAATTCTCCCTTCAAGTCCCTGAAGGATCTCTTCTCTTTCAGTCGTGCTCTCGGGATACGCAAACGTCTGCGTGCGGAAGCTGCAACAAAAACAAAATCGGTAACCAGCTCTGTGCAGTCACTTCAAAGAGCATAACTAAGTACAAATATTTACCCACCAGTCGCATATCTTCTTCACTTTCTGGCCAATCTGATCCCCCCAGAAGGAAATGAGGAACACGGTCCACTGCACCAACTCTCCCTACAGAAAGAAAACGACGGTCATAGAAGATCGACGTGACCCCTCTTCTCTTTGTACCAGTTCTTACCGTGTCGGGGTGCTCAAGGCGATCCTCCATTTCTCTGAAATCCACGATGATATAACCGCGGCACGCCCGCCACAGCAAGCGCTCGAATGAGGGGACCCTCCAAGGGTGGACCACGCCCGCCACAAAACTGAGAGAGATGCAGTGTGTTGACGAGCCTCCATTTATTCATCATAAAGTATTAGGGGTGTAACGCTACGTGTATTTGTATTGAACCGTTTCGGTATGGGAGTTCCGGTTCGGTTCGGAGGTGTACCGAACGAGTTTCCACATGGACATATTAAGTAGCGTAACGCACGTTGTGTAAACAATGCACACCGAGGCACAACACACGGCATGCTAGCAGCTAATGGGCTACGATAGACTGACTATACGTCCTCTTTTCACCGGACATGTCCTCTTTTGCGGAGCTGTCAGGGCGGAGTTTCTTAAATGCCTCAAATGTGCGGCATTTTGAGTTAGGGTTGCGTGTATTTTCAATGTACGTTCAGGGTTAAGAAGGGGTTAAAAACAAAACAAACAGCAGCATTGGTGAGGGAGGGGCAGAGACAGAGAGAGAGAGTTATGATAAACGCGCATGCGTCGCCAGGCTCTGCTTTTTATCCATAGATTTATCACATTTAATTTGTTATTATCTATAGCAGGGGTGTCAAAAGTGTGCCATTTGCGGCCCACAGCTCATGTTTTAAAGGCCCACGGCACATTCTAAAAATACTATTCAAATAAACAAAAACATAACAAAAGTGAAATAAAAAAGCTTAAAGGTTAAATGTCATTTAGAAAAAGTTGCAATGTTGACTAATAAAACAAAGCTGTTTTTTTTTCTTTCCAACGGTCATTGCTCAAAACATAATATTGAATCAAAATCAATGTTATTATGAATTATTGACCTATCCAAGGTTCCCATTACTTCACATCAAATATTACACTTAGAAAAATATTTTTGGTGGAAGATTTTGCATATTTGGTAAATAAATAACCCCAAAATGTATATTTTGTTGTTTTCTTACTGTACCGAAAATGAACCAAACCGTGACCTCTAAACCGAGGTATGTACCGAACCAAAATTGTTGTGTACCGTTACACCCCTATAAAGTATACATAAAATGTACTGGTACTTCTTGTTAAGTTCTTCATCATTATGGGCCTGCTGCAATGCAAGCAGCCCATATTATTATTGCTCATACTTCAACTTTTATTATTATAGTTCCGCACGTTTCTCTTACGCTTAATACGTGACGAACCGGCCAACGAACCCCCACATATGTTATACCGTCGGAAAGGTCTTGTTTGCGCCGATGGGGGTACTCTAAATTGGGAACATTTCATGTTACCATGGCAACGCTATTCATGAATGAAAAAAAAAATGGGCCAATTTAATGGGTACATACGATCTTAATGGACGATTGCTCTGAGACAATTTACCTCCTCTTGTAGCTCAGCCATACTTACACGTAGCTCGGTTACACCAGAGTCATAAAACTTGTTAACTGTTAGCATACAAATGATAGCATGCTGGCAAGCTAACTTAAGCATGCTAAATTTTTCATCTAATTTTTCACTTTTTTTCTCTATTTTCGCAGCCATACGCCTTTGAGTCATATAACTTGGTATATGAAACATGCTAACTGTTATCATGCTAATGGTTGCACACATGCTAAATGTAAGTGTGGGGGGAGGGTGTGGCCTGCAGGCCTGCCGCGAAACGGGGTGTGCAAGGACCGGCCTTGAAGACAGCGACAGGTGAGTGGATGGCCCAGGTGGGCCTTGTTATCTAATTACCTGTCGCCTTTATTAGCAGCAGCCGGTATGAGACATGGGGTTGGAGTTGGAGGTGCTGATGAGCGGACGCAGGAGGAAAAGACATTGTGCTGGAAAGCAGAAGCCTTTTCCTCCTGCAATTTCAAATGTTGAGGATTTCCAATTACTTAAAAAAAAGAAAGTAGAACAAATTTTGTTTATTTCAACTATTTTCCCTAAAACACACACTGAGGCTATAAAGTGTGTTTTATCTACAGTAATTGAACAAAGTAATCAATACACTAAAATAATCAATAGCTGCAGCCCTAAATTAGAAATGCTAAAATACTCAGTGGGGAAATCAGCATTGGTTGCATGTCTAGTGGAAACTGCTTAAACGCCGTGACTATTGTCAAAAATAAAGTAGTCTTTTCAACATGTGAAAAGATTTTCTTCTATGAAATCGACAGTGATAACACTAAGCAGCTTAGTGGTGTCATTATTGAGACTTTCTCCTCCCAATAAGAATTGACCGTATCTGCCTCTCTAGCGACACCCTGTGCTGTGCAGTGTGCAAGCCACTTACAAGGATCAAAGTAAGAAGGAGTTCTCTGTTTCTTTTACTACGCTTTCCCTTAAATCTGGGATATAATCTAAAATGTAGATTTTGATTTGATTTTCTTCTATACAACTTTTGAAGTTGGGGACAAAAAAGTCCCCATATTTTGCAGCCTGCGTCAGGTATGACGAAAAATGTTTTATTTTGGGGGTATTGAAAATGACATTTTAATAGTGGCTCTCTAGCGCCATCTTTAAGATTAGGAAAAATGAGCCCTTCCTACCAGTTTCACGGATGGACACGGAAATCGCAGGAGACGTCTATCATGACGGGACACACATAAAAGTCTCAGGAACCTATAACTGAAAACAAAAACGAAGTCGGCTATTTTGGTTTTTCGTCTTCCATTTTTCGGTGAAAAAAGGGGCTCCACGTTAACGAACTCCTCCTAGGAACTTTGACCAAATGAGTCGCGGTTAAAATGAAAGAAAATACACAGATAAGTGATGATAAATTGCGTAATTTTTTTCCCTAAACCATAAGATGTGGCCGTGGTATGGCGCCAAATTTTGGTCCGACAATTTTTGGCCATTTTTGGGTGAAAAAAAAGGTCTTACTTTGACGAACACCTCAAGGGACTTTAGACAAATAAGTTGCGGTTAAAATGACCACACATAAGAGTGATGATACATTTCGAACACATTTTTTCTCATGTTCAAGTTCAGACTTTGATCCTAAATGTTACAAATGACAATGAAGTGATTTTTTTTATTTATTAGGGCCCAAGCAGCGGAGCAAGCACTGCAGGGGCCCTATTGAAATGTTGTTATTTCTTCTGTACGTTTGGACGCCTTGTTCAGGCCTTTAACAAGCATAAAAACTTCCCATATGTTGCAGGCGCGTCTGGTATGGTAAAAAACTTCATATTTTGGGGGTCCCCAAATTTTTTGGTGGTGAGTCAGGGTATCAGGAAGGCTGTGACCGCAAGCGTCCGGGGGCGAGGGCCCGTTTTACGCTTGTTATTGTATTTTGTACCTCCTTCATGTGTTCTGTGTACAACGTGAGTGGATTAGGTGTTCATTTAGGTCAGGCCTGGGCAATTATTTTGACTCGAGGGGCCTAATTTAGATTTTAAAAATTGTGTCTAGGGCTGGTATATCTATTTTTAGGAACACTAATACAAAACCTCACAATAATATTTGATTGAATGCTAAAAACGCCTTAAACGGAATGGAATTTTAAATTTTTTTACTGAATGAGACACCCAGAATGTACATGAAAATAAAGAATGTGGGATTTACAATATTAACTACGAACGATAAAACACTGAATATTGACAACATATGACGTCATTCCTTTTCTCGATCGACATATTTTTCAATCAAGCAAAACGCAACAAAAATGCAACAAACACAGCGAAATATGCACGCAAAAAACCCACTTACGATCTGATATATCACTAAGCTTTTATTTTGATTCGGGGGGGCCAAATTTAGAGAAAAAAAATTGTAATAAATGAAAATAAAGAATGCGGGATTTACAATATTAATTATGAATGATAAAACACTGAATATTGACAACATGTGAACGTCACACCCCCTCTCGATTGACATATTTTGCAATCAAGCAAAACACAACAAAAATGCAACAAACAGCGAAATATGCACGCAAAGGGTAAAAAAAAACCCACTTATGATCTGATATATCTGATATATCACTAAGCTTTTATTTTGACTTGGGGGGGCCAAATTTAGAGAAAAAAATATTTAATAAATTAAAATAAAGAATGCGGGATTTTCAATATTAATTATGAACGATAAAACACTGAATATTGACAACATGTGAACGTCACACCCTTTCTCGATCGAAATATTTTACAATCAAGCAAAATGTAACAAAAATGCAACAAACAGCAAAATATGCACGCAAAGGGTAAAAAAAAAATCGATCTGATATATCTGATATCTCACTAAGCTTTTATTTTGACTCGGGGGGCCAAATTTTGAGAATTTTTTAAAAAATAAATGTAAATAAAGAATACGGGATTTATAATATGAATTATGAACGATAAAACACTGAATATTGACAACATATGAACGTCACACCCTTTCTTGATCGACACATTTTACAATCACAGCGAAATATGAACGCGAAGGGTAAAAAAAACCCACCTACGATCTGATATATCACTAAGCTTTAGAACTTTGTTGTCCCTGATACCCACATTTCACGCTGACACTCTGTGGAAACGCTCTCCACCCACAGTGCTTGGTGCCTCGTCTGAGCTGCTGTGACTTACATTACCATACTAACCAAATAGATTACCATAGTAACTAATTACCGTATATTACCAAATAAACGCCCTTGTGCAAATAACCGCCCATGTCCTAATAGCCGCCCGGGGTCTGACCCCATTTTGTGAATTAACCGCCTCTTCCTAATAACCGCCTATGTCCAAATAGCCGCCCATGGGCTGTTATTTGCATAATTTAGATGAAAATGCTACTGGGGTTGCGTTTGCTGCAGTATTATTGTTTTGATGGTTTTATAGAGTACTTGGTACCATCATTTTATTCTTCCTGTATGCTGCTTTATTTAAAACTTGGAGTACTGTAGCCTTTATTTGATTTAAGTGACAGTATTATTGTTCTGTTTTGATGGTGGGTTTTATACCTGAGTACTTGGTACCATCATTTTATTTTTCCCGGTAGGCTGCTTTATTTAAAAAGTTGATTTATTTTTAGTATTGGTATTGTATTTGACAATTGTTGCACTCCTGCCATGTTGAGGCCTTGTTGATCTCTTGTCTTTTGATAGCATACCTCATGTTGATCTATTGTTTTTTTGTTTGTATGTTTACAATAGCTTTTACATTTAAAGTTTTTTGTACGAAAAAAAAATACTGGACAGTAACCGTTGTAACCAAATAATGGCCTGGTGCAAAAATAAATAAAAGCCTTGTGCAAATAACCGCCTGCTTCTTTTAAACGCCTGTCTCCAAAATCGATTTTGTGAAATAAACGCCCGGGCTACTATTTGGTAATATACGGTACATTACCATAGTAACTAGTACATCATGCAAAAGAGCAGATTCCAACCATTGAAATACTTAGTATAGTTGAAGACTTACGGTCATTAGAAAACATGAGTGCACATCATAATGGCAGCTACACTTTACATCTTAAAGATCTAAAAAATGATTTGGGAATGTCCGGCGGGCCAGATTGAAAAGCTTAATGGTCCCGGGCCTTCATTTGCCCAGGTCTGATTTAGGTTCATCACAATTCTGTTACTCGTCCGTAACCCGAGGAGCACCTGTATTAAGACTCGATGACGTGTACCTTAGACGGACGTCATGGCGGTTATCAAACAGGCCTTGGCTTTCTAGAATAGGTGGGGGTGCCTGAGAAATGTCAGAAAAGGACAATTAGTGTTGCATGTGATTTGAAAAGAAAAGAAGTAAACCGTGCTCTTGTCATCACCTGGGAGGCTGTGAGGGAGTGGGTTTTTGTCAGCACCCCTCTGTACTGGCAAAGTTGGGTCAGCTGAGCCCGAAGACTGTCTCTGTTCCTGGACACCTACAAGGCAATGCGTACACATTTAAAAATACAAAAAAAACCATCCAAAAGAGATGACAGGGGGGTCTTTCAGCCCACCTCTCGGAGCTCTCTGGCAAGTCTTTCGCTCTCTTCCTCGATGGTGATGAGCTCTCTGGGCTGGGGGGCCAAAGGTGTCGGACAAGGAGGGAGGAGGTGTCCGTTCAAGGGAGGGGACATGGATCTCTTGATCTCCTGCTCCAGGAAAGCTGAAGGGCGGTCAAAGAGGATCAGTGAGTGTTTGACGTTTTTATTGAACATGTTGAGTATTGTGGTGGACAAAAGGGGTTTTGTGGCCGACAAAGTCATCTGTCGACAATAGTCGGTGACGTCATCACTCGTGTTTTTTTGTGGACGGAATCAAGTCAGCGCAGCCCCTCGCAACAACGTCGTGAAAACATCTAGAGTGGGAACATTTCACCCTAATCTTGTTTAAGCGGACTTGATGCGATCACAACTCGGTAAGATAGTGGGCTTATTACCTTACTAGCTTGCTAAAAAGTTGTGTAAAAAATGGCTTTAACTATCATTTCAGCCAAAGTCCGCCAGCTAAACTTCAGGTGAGAAGCAGCGTCAACTTGCAGTGCAAAGAAGAAAGGCATAAAAACAAACATATATATATATATACATATATACATATACACATACATACATACATACATACATATATATATATATATATATATACACCGACCTATGTGTACATATTAAATTAATATAATGGATACATCACTAATAATCAATATAATTGGATATTAAGAGTATGTGAAAGTTAGACTCCTACCTTGTTTACTTCCAAATGTGGCTTTGCAATTTTCCAATCATGCAATGCAGGAGATTTAAAGGGTGCAATTTTGAATTATGTGTTGTGTTTGTACATTTTTTATAATGTCCACATGTGTTATGTGTGACCATGTGTGTTGACTTTTTGTGTCAGTTTTTTTTGCGCCATGCGTGGGAAAGGTTGTTTGGATTGGGTCATACATAAAAATGCTGTGCTCTGTACACTTCAAAGTGCAACTCATGGCCATTAACAGCCCTTTGAGACACCTGTGATTTAGGGCTGTACAAATAAACATTGATTGATTGATTGATTAACCTTAATTGCTCATAATGTCCACAAGATAGTGGCAAAGTTACAGCAATGAAATTGTCAGATGTTTAAAATGACATTGAAGGCAACTCACGAGTCAGAGTCCTTATTAACCTTAATGACTTCTCGCGGGCCAAACGGAACTTTGACTGCTGCCCGCGGGCCGTAGTTTGGACACCCCTGCGCAATATGAATCTTTGTTAAACAATTAGCTGTGTGCCTTTTTGTCTTTGTAAAAGCAGCTCCTACCCTGGATCCTATTGGATTGTGCTCTTGCTGTGGTCAGCGTGTGTATAAGTGGGGAACACTACAATACTCACTAAAGGTTTTCTCCAGCTCCTCACATCTTCTGACCTCCCCGACAAATCTCCTCTGAAAGGCGTTTATATTAGGATTTAACTAAAACGAGAAGAAAAGAGGAAGAAAAGCGTTAAATTCGTCATCGGGTCACAAGGGAATGGAGAGGATTTCCACATACGGTACAGTACAGTAACAATGACTTGTCTGGGTCAGATTTGGATGCAAATGGAAGAGAAGACCCTAAGAAAGGTTGGAAATAGATTACGCAGACTAAGAACAAGGGAAGGAAACAAGCGAAGGCAGACAAATGTGACACACGGCTTGGATGGAAGATTGAATTAAATGTGTACAGAGCGTGACTACTTCACGAGGCTAGCAAGAGGCCTCTCTTTGTTCTGAAGACCACAGAAGGACTAACATCTCTGAACTCCACCAGGCCCAGTTCTCCCAGCTCGCTGACACAGTTGTAGGCCGAGCCGGACTGGAGAAAGAGCTGCACCAGGCAGACCTCCTCGCTGCGGAACATGGAGCCCATAGCTGGCCTGCACAACAAAGAAACTTGGTTAATACAGTCAATTCCATTTTGCACCCAACAAGCATGCACGTATTAACTAAAGGCTTAGTGGCCACATGCGTGGACAGCACCTTTTAGCTCTTATTTCCAAAATTGTGTACACTACTGAATTGGGGTCTTATGGCCACTTATGTGGACACTTATACTGCCATCTGGTGGTGTCAGAAGAGTATAACATACAATGGAATTTGGGGAAAAAAGTGTAAAAATAAGAATTAGCATGTCACTAAACATGAAGTACACATTTGTGTACTTATGGACTAAGTACATCATATCAAAAGATGATTCTTAGTTTTTATTCTAATTAGGGTCCAATAAGCCCAAATAGCATAGAGAAATAAAAAAAAGCATGTAAACAAACAGCTTGGGCCTTAAGAGGTTAAGAAAATAAAAGCACTCAGTGAGCAGACTTACAATAAATTGCTTAAATGTTAAAGGGGAAGCATTATCTGATAGTCAGGTGACTATTAGAAAATTCCATTCTTGCACAAAAACCTTCTTTCACTTCACCAAACGCTCTTAGTGCCACATTCTAAGCTAAATTGTAATTCACCAGCTAATAATACAAACTTAACAGACAACTCTATGAGGTGTATGGCTGAGATTTGTGTTGTTTTAAAGTTTTGCTTTGTTATACCATTTTTAACCCTGGGGATATGTTGTGCCATTCTTATTTTTTTCCAAGCTATTTTGGCTGTGTTTTATAAATATACTTTGATACAAGTTCAATTTAAGGATATTACTTTTTTAAAATGTTTTTAATTGTAATTTCTGTTCTTTAGATTATTGTGTCAAAGTCAAGGCCCGGGGGCCAGATCCGGATTATCTATGGCCCCCGGGATGATATTTGATTAGTATTATAACCGGCACGAAGGCCACAGCCGCCTGCTGCTGTTTTGCACGCACCAATACTCCCATCAGTGTTGGCGCTAGGAATTTTCAAAATCAAGTCATAAAAATGGGGTCCCACAGTACATTTCTGGGGTCCCACCTTTTTGTAACTGTTTTGAAAACAAATGATAAATGTATGCATTATCCTGTTATATCTCACATTCTATATTGTGTTCTATAAAAGATTGTCATAAACGTGACCTATTTCATTTAAAAAATTATACAAAATAAAACACATTTTTATGCATATGTAAATGTATTCAGTTACAAACATTCATTCACTTTCTTCTTTCCTTCATGGATCTAAACTTTACCGCTGCCGGTATTTTTTTCTACATTTTTATTGTAATATTTTCAGAATGTGTTTGTTCTATTTTTGTCCAAAGTAAGACAAGGAAAACAATCTGAAGTTGTCTTTATTTTAATAGTCCGGCCCGCGTGTGCACAGATTTTCCTCCATGCGGCCCCACAGCTAAAATTAGTTTGACACCAGCACATTTGTTCCCTGTGACCAAAAAATAACAAGTTGAAAATACCGTTTTTGATTATCTTAACAAAAACAAATGCAATCTTCCATGTGAAGATTTCAATGTGGACTACAGTATTAGCTTTGTTTTTCTATGTATTAGTGCTGTCAAATGATTCCCTTTTTTCAATCAGAAAAATCACACCTTTGAATTAATCAGGATTAATCACTCGCTTGCATGATTTAAACCTAAATTTAAAAATAGACCCCTATATTTATTTTATTTCAGCTTTAAATCGGATGGGCAATACACGGCCATCAACACGGACTAACAAGAGAATGGCAAACAAAAAGATAACGTCTGACCACGTCTTTCCAACTGGGAAAAAAATGCACTTTAAGATTTTCAATGTTTATTTAAGTTAAAGTTTTGCCTTCTATTTAGGGATGTCCGATAATGGCTTTTTTGCCGATATCCGATATTCTGATATTATCCAACTCTTAATTACCGATTCCGATATCAACCGATACCGATATATACAGTCGTGGAATTAACACATTATTACGCCTAATTTTGTTGTGATGCATTAAACAATGTAACAAGATTTTCCAAAATAAATCAACTCAAGTTATGGGAAAAAAGTGCCAACATGGCACTGCCATATTTATTATTGAAGTCACAAAGTGCATTATTTGTTTTAACATGCCTCAAAACAGCAGCTTGGAATTTGGGACATGCTCTCCCTGAGAGAGCATGTGGAGGTTGAGGTGGGCGGGGTTGAGGTGGGCGGTAGCGGGGGTGAGGAGGGGTTGTATTGTAGTGTCCCGGAAGAGTTAGTGCTGCAAGGGGTTCTGGGTATTTGTCCTGTTGTGTTTATGTTGTGTTACGGTGCGGATGTTCTCCCGAGATGTGTTTGTCATTCTTGTTTGGTGTGGGTTCACAGTGTGGCGCATATTTGTAACAGTGTTAAAGTTGTTTATATGGCTACCCTCAGTGTGACCTGTATGGCGGTTGACCAAGTATGCATTGCATTCTTGTTTTTAGAAATGAAGGCTATTCCACAAAATTGTTTGGGTGACCCCAAACATTTGAACGGTAGTGTATGTCTTGTGTTTATTTACTGTTTTAGTCATTCCCAGCTGATTATCAGGTCCCACCCGCCTCTCACTGCATCTTCCCTATCTGAATCGCTTCCACTGCCCTCTAATCCTTCACTCTCACTTTCCTCATCCATAAATCTTTCATCCTCGCTCAAATTAATGGGGAAATCGTCGCTTTCTCGATCCGAATCACTCTCGCTGCCGGTGGCCATGATTGTAAACAATGTGCAGAAGTGAGGCGCTCCACAACCCGTGACGTCACGCTACTTCCGCTACAGGCAAGGCTTTTTTTATCAGCGACCAAAAGTTGCGAACTTTATCGTCGATGTTTTCAGCAAAAATATGGCAATATCGCGAAATGATCAAGTATGACACATAGAATGGATCTGCTATCCCCGTTTAAATAAGAAAATCTCATTTCAGTAGGCCTTTAATTGACATGTACAGTCCAGGCGGGGAAAGTTATTAAAAAATAAAAGTAACGTACGACTTCTACAGCAATTTTTGGGGAAGCTGACATTTGTCAGTTGGGAACAATGTGTGAGGGATTTTTTTTATCCCTGTTTTCTTCAATAAGGCTAAGTTCAACTTTATATTACAATTTACTTCCATCATATTGGAATACAAATGTAATACGTCTGGCTTGTTTTGAGAAACAAAACCGTGGTCGAGGGTATAAAACTAAAGTAGAGTCCTGGGTTATATGACTCACAATCCAACTGTTTGTTTGTTTTTGTCACGCCGCGCCAATTAAAAGGGAATTGTAACAAAACAAACACCGGAGAACATGTCTCGCAGTTGTTTATTAGAGAATACGAGCTTGTTTTGGGGTATAAATGGTGGTGTCCATTCAGTGTGGAAGAAGGTCAAGGTTTGCTAGAAGTGATAGTGGGCAGGCAGACGAGCACGAAACGTTAACAATGTTAACAATGGCTTACCTGCTTGTTGGGATGATTTCCTCCTTAAATGTCTCCGTCCCGGCAGCGGGGAGAAGCAGACGTCGTGTCGATGGCAACTTGCGTGATCTGGACTTCCACTTCCTGTTTGGGAAAGTCACGTTACTGCAGTCTCACGTGACACGCAGCAAAAACCGCCACACCAGACCGGAAGTTCGCGCCGGCCCAATGGCGGCAAAGAGAGATTTAGTTTCAAAATAGAACATTCCGAGTGGGTTTTTTGTTGAACAATATTGATGTGTATTATATTCTAGTTCCTTCAAAATAGCCACCCTTTGCATCTGATTACTGCTTTGCACACTCTTGGCGTTCTTCTGATGTGCTTCAAAAGCGTTTTCACCTCACAGGTGTGCTTGAAGCTCATCTAGAGAATGCCAAGAGTGTGCGGAAGTGTACGGAATAATTTTGGTTGTGCTTACCCACCTCGAAGCTATTTTGTTCGGTACACGGTGAAATTGTAAATGTGGCCAGTAGGGGTGTGGGGAAAAAAATCGACTAGAATTCGAATTGCGATTCTCACGTTGTGCGATTCAGAATCGATTTTCATTTTTTAAAAATACATTTTTTTAATTTTTTTATTATTTATTTTTTATTAATCAATTCAACAAAACAATACACAGCAATACCATCGAGAGGAGCCAGATGAAGTGGTTCTGGCATCTGGTCAGGATGCCACCCGAACAGGTGTTTAGGGCACGTCCAACCGGTAGGACCCAGGACACGTTGGGAAGACTATGTCTCCCGACTGGCCTGGGAACGCCTCGGGATCCCCCGGGAAGAGCTGGACCAAGTGGCTGGGGCAGTGCTTCTTAACCTGGGTTGGATGGAACCCTAGGGGTTCGGTGAGTCGGGCTCAGGGATTCGGCGGAGGTCAAAACACACCCGACTCATCGTGTAAATAAAAACTTCTCCCTATCGGCGTATTACGGATACGACAACAGCAGAAGTCAGACTGATTTGCAGGTGTGTCATTTGTTGTGAGTTTATGTTGGTTTTGTTGTTTGAACAAGGTGATGTTCATGCACGCTTCATCAAGTGCACCACTAATAAAACATGCTAACACTTTAGTATGGGGAACATATTCACCATTAGTTACTTGCTTATTAACATGCAAATTAGTAACATATTGGCTCTTAAATAGTCATTATTAAGTACTTATTAATGCCTTATTCGGCATGGCCTTATTATAACCCTCTAACCCTGGCCCTAACCCTAACCAAATAACTCCAAATTAAGTCTTTGTTACTTAGAATATGTTCCCCTAGTGTCCAAAACACTCTAAATTAAGATGTTAACATGTTCCCCATACTAAAGTGTTACCAAAAAACATATAACTTGAAATTTGGAAAAACCCAAAACATTTTATTTTTCACTAAAGAAGGGTTGGGTGAATGCGCATATGAAACTGGTGGGGTTCGGTACCTCCAACAAGGTTAAGAACCACTGGGCTGGGGAGAGGGAAGTCACAAACACCACACACAACAATTGAGAGGAGACACAAACACCACACACAACAATTGAGAGGAGACACACACAACAATTGAGAGGAGACACAAACACCACACACAACAATTGAGAGGAGACACAAACACCACACACAACAATTGAGAGGAGACACAAACACCACACACAACAATTGAGAGGAGACACAAACACCACACACAACAATTGAGAGGAGACACAAACACCACACACAACAATTGAGAGGAGACACACACAACAATTGAGAGGAGACACAAACACCACACACAACAATTGAGAGGAGACACAAACACCACACACACAACATTTGAGAGGAGACACAAACACCACACACAACAATTGAGAGGAGACACAAACACCACACACAACAATTGAGAGGAGACAAACACCACACACAACAATTGAGAGGAGACACAAACACCACACACAACAATTGAGAGGAGACACAAACACCACACACAACAATTGAGAGGAGACACAAACACCACACACAACAATTGAGAGGAGACACAAACACCACACACAACAATTGAGAGGAGACACACACAACAATTGAGAGGAGACACAAACACCACACACAACAATTGAGAGGAGACACAAACACCACACACACAACAATTGAGAGGAGACACAAACACCACACACAACAATTGAGAGGAGACACAAACACCACACACACAACAATTGAGAGGAGACACAAACACCACACACAACAATTGAGAGGAGACACAAACACCACACACAACAATTGAGAGGAGACACAAACACCACACACAACAATTGAGAGGAGACACAAACACCACACACAACAATTGAGAGGAGACACAAACACCACACAAAAGTAGTGAAACAAAAATGAATATTATCAACAACAGTATCAATATTAGTTACAATTTCAACATAGCAGTGATTAAAAATCCCTCATTGACATTATCATTAGACATTTATAAAAAAGAACAATAGTGTGACAGTGGCTTACACTTGCATCACATCTCATAAGCTTGACAACACACTGTGTCCAATATTTTCACAAAGATAAAATAAGTCATATTTTTGCTTCATTTAATAGTTAAAATTATTACAATCAGTTGATAAAACATTGTCCTTTACAATTATAAAAGCTTTTTACTCTGCTTGCATGTCAGCAGACTGGGGTAGATCCTGCTCAAATCTATGTATTCTATCAATAGAGGATCCTTTTGAATCGAGAATCGTGTTAAATTGAAAAAAAAAAAATCGATTTTGAATCGAATCGTGACCCCAAGAATCGATATTGAATCGAATTGTGGGACACCCAAAGATTCACAGCCCTAGTGGCCAGTAGATGGCAGTCACACACAATAAAAAGAAATGTGTAGACTGCAATATGACTCAAGTAAACAACACCAAAATGTTATGTTCCATTGAGAATATAGAACATGGCGCTCAAAAATCTATCAAAATATTTTAGTTTATCTAGTGGTTAGAGTGTCCGCCATGTGATGGGTAGGTTGTGAGTTCAAACCCCGGCCGAGTCATACCAAAGACTATAAAAATGGGACCCAATACCACGCCTGCTTGGCACTCAGCATCAAGGGTTGGAATTGGGGGTTAAATCAACCAAAAATGATTCCCGGGCGCGGCCCACGATGCTGCTCACTGCTCCCCTCTCCTCCGAGGGGGTGATCAAGGGGATGCGTCGAATGCAGAGGACAAATTTCACCACACCTAGTGTGTGTGAGACAATCATTAGTATTTAACTTTAACTTAGGACATTGGTAAGCTATGAAGCCGCACCACTTGGATTGTACTGTGCTTCAACATACAGTATTATTATGGTGTTTTGCTTGGCAATATTATACAAAAGCAACTTTACTTACCTTCTGATGTGTATTTGGAATCTGCATAAGTCCTGAAAATGTGCGTGTGTCCGCCTTTGTAGTTCGTGCTGACAGCAAAATCAATTAACTCCTTCTTTTCCTCTATCTTCTTCTTATGTGACATTCATCCTCCGCTGTTGCCAAAGTAGTGTAAAGTTCTTACTTATATCTGTCAGTAGACTCGCCATGAAAGCGCTAAAACATACCGGTGTAGTGAGTTTACGTTATTCACCCAAGGAACTTTAGTTATTAGAGTTTTTCCGGTCGGACGTTTTTTCACGGGACACATTTCCGGCGTTGTTGCACAAGAGCAGTGTTTTTCAACCTTTTTTTAACCAAGGCACATTTTTTCATTGAAAAAACCCAAAGGCACACCACCAGCAGAAATCATTAAAAAATGAAACTCAGTAGCCGTTATTGACAGTAAAAAGTCGTTCTCGCAATTGTTGGACATAAATTCCAACCATAACTAAGCATGCATCACTATAGCTCTTGTCTCAAAGTAGGTGTACTGTCACCACCTGTCACATCACGCCCTGACTTATTTGGAGTTTTTTGCTGTTTTCCTGTGTGTAGTGTTTCCTATTTTGGTGTTGTCATGCCATGTACGGATGTACTTTGTGGACGCCGCCTGCTGCTCCACACGCTGTAAGTCTTTGCTGTCATCCAGCATTCTGTTTTTGTTTACTTTGCAGCCAGTTCAGCTTTAGTTTAGTTTTGCATTGCCTTCCCTAAGCTTCGATGCCTTTTCTTAGGGGCACTCGACTTTTGTTTATTTTTTGGTTTAAGCATTAGATACCTTTTTACCTGCATGCTGTCGTCTGCATATTGTGATCACGACAAACCATGTTCCCGACATCCACAAAGTAATTAGCTACCTGCTGCCACCTACTGATATGGAAGAGTATTACATGGTTACTCTGCCGCGCTTTTGACAGCGCCGACACTCAACAACGGCACATTATTTGCGGATTATAATTACTGGTTTGCAAAAAAATATTTTTGTGAAATGACATCTCCCACAGCACATCTCACGGTACACTAGTGTGCCGTGGCACAGTGGTTGAAAAACACTGATGTACAGTATTAATATTTTTGTCCACTTTAAACTAGACAATCTACAAGATTTAAATATATATTAAAAATGTAAATCATATACTTTAGCTCCCTTAACATGATATCTTACCACATTTTTGTTTAAAAAATATATTCCTTCATATATAAGTCAATGAGTACAATATTTGCTTATAATTCAATTAGATTGGCAGCAACATTGATTTCATACACTATATGCGAGTTTTATGTACTGCGTCACGACTTAAAACAAAAACTTAATCAGCCCTCAAGACTGCTGTAAATGTATCACAGTAATATTTGCATTACTTCAACTTGAAACTGACATACTTTTAACATTACGTCGTGATTTTGCTATGGTGGCATACTTACATAACAACTCTTTGTTATCAAGACAAAACGAAGCCAGTAATTTCAGTAAACATTTTTCTTACATAGTGTCTACAGTACACACACTAGAGTTCTTCAACGTTGTCCAGGCCAGGGACCCCCTACTTATATAACTTGTAAAAAATGGTGTTTTGTATTAAACCGGTCATAAAGGTACGTTGCATTGTGCAAAGAAATAGTAACAGTGGTGCTAATATGTAGCTGGTAACTGGAGCACTAATCACTAGCTGACAATTAGAGCGCCAACTGCTGGCTGGAAACTAGTCCGCCAATCTCTAGCTGACAACTGCTGCAACAATAACTAGCCTGTGTGAGAATGAGATATTTTTAAGTGTTTTTTTTTTTAAATCCATAGTCATGTGGCAGCTAGTATTTTTCCATGTAGTGTGTCTTTTCGTGACCTCCTTGCTTTTATCTTATGTCCGCTAGTAAACTCTCTTTTGTCTTGAGGGCTCCTGTTTGTCGGCTCAGAGAGCTGTTTTGGCCAGTTCCTTATTTGTTTTAAAGAAGCAGCTGTGCTTCTTTCTGGGCGAGAGGGGCTGTTTTCGCTTGCTGGTGCTATTGTTGCGTTGTAAGGGCTGGTCTCCTAAAGCTTTAGTAAAATTTGGCCAAGCGATATTCTGTCTCGGTGGTCTTTTTTACTCAACATATATGTCATCCAAAGAACTTGGCAGTGACCAGCGTGTTTTATTCCCTGTAAGGAAGACTGGTCGTGCAACACTGGCAACTAGAGTGCTAATCGCTAGATGGCAATTAGAGCAATCACCTACTAAAACGCTAATCGATAGCTGGCAAATAAAACTGTGCCTTCACAGGTGTGCAAGTTATCCATGCCTAGGGCACTAATACACCCCCATACCGTCACAGATGCTGGCTTTTCAACTTTGTGCCTAGAACAATCCGGATGGTTCTTTTCCTCTTTGGTTCGCAGGACACGACGTCCAGTTTCCAAAAACAATTTGAAATGTGGACTCGTCAGACCACAGAACACTTTTCCACTTTGCATCAGTCCATCTTAGATGAGCTCGGGCTCAGTGAAGCCAGGGGCGTTTCTGGGTGTTGTTGATAAATGGCTTTCGCTTTGCGTAGTAGTTTTAACTTGCACTTACAGAAGTAGCAACCAACTGTAGTTACTGACGGTGGTATTCTGAAGTGTTCCTGAGCCCAAGGGGTGATATCCTTTACACACCGATGTCGCTTTTTGATGCAGTACCGCCTGAGGGATCCAAGGTCTGTAATATCATCGCTTACATGCAGTGATTTCTCCAGATTCTCTGAACCTTATGATGATATTACGGAGCGTAGATGGTGAAATCCCTAAATTCCTTGCAATAGCTAGTTGAGAAATGTTCTTAAACTGTTGGACAATTTGCTCAGGCATTTGTTGACAAAGTGGTGACCCTCGCCCCATCCTTGTTTGTGAATGACTGAGCATTTCATGGAAGCTGCTTTTATACCCAATCATGGCACCCACCTGTTCCCAATTAGCCTGTTCACCTGTGGGATGTTCCAAATAAGTGTTTGATGAGCATTCCTCAACTTTCTCAGTCTTTTTTGCCACTTGTGCCAGCTTTTTTGAAACATGTTGCAGGCATCAAATTCCAAATGAGCTAATATTTGCAAAAAATAAAGTTTTAAATTAAGACATATATGATTCCAGGAGCAAGGAACCCTTGCAGTAAACCGTAAAAGGCGCAATATAACCATCTTGATGAATTAGTAAAACATTGACAACCAGTGGCCCAAACTGGATTCTTGAGGATTGCAGTATTTTTTTTAATATGTATTTTGTTTGGGGAAAAAGAAAAAACACTTTCAGTGGTTCTCAATTGGACATTTTTGTCTCAAGGAACAAATGTGTTGACATGTGTCGCTTGGCCATTTCAAGTTAATTTTGAAGAACAGATTTAACAATTATAAAATGCTAACAAAATAAATATCGCTTGCCAATCTCACCTATATTTATTTAAAGCAGAAAAAAAAAGTTTAACACTGAAAATATTTAATGGAACAAAATGTCTTCAGGGTTGACATTTTCCATGGCAATGGTGTTCTAAACCTCCTTTTTAATGGATGCTGGGATCTGAAGAATGGCATACAAAAGATATTTTATTGTAAAAGAGTAAGGTTTCAACAGGTAAAATAGCACATTTTGAGAAACACATTAGATTTGACGCCAAAAAAAAAAAACAACGATCAAAATTCTTTATGTACGGATGGATATAGGAAATTAAATGAGATAATCATCTACACCTGCATGCCCTCCGGCTTCTGGACTGTGTTACTAAAGTTAAACCCATCTAACCATATAAAACTGCTCTACGTTAAGAGCCAGGGATTTCACTTTAGAGTAGTAACTGGCCTTTAAACACATACAGCACACACACACACACACACACACACACACACACACGGAAAATACCACCGCTTAAGTCTGGGATTCTAGGAAAATAAAAGACGATGATGCTGCTTTTGTTTGATATTTCACATTATTTAAATTGACGGAAAACAACGAGTTAAGATGCTTGGATTTGAAATAGATAGTTTTTGGTGTTCATGCATGCACATGAGAACTAACTAAAGAAGCACAGTTAGCAGAGATTTTCCTTTAACTAAAAATTATATGACTAGGCCAAGTATGTATTCACAATCTCTGACTGGGCTACCTCTTTCCTCGTGTTACCAAATTATTCTTCTCTACAAACTGTAAAACTTCAAACTTCGGTCCATTCCGGCGGATGTCAGGAAGCGAGCGTTCTCTCCAAAGGACACGCCGGTCACCAAACCTGTGTGGTCTATGCATGCACCAAAATAAAGCAATGAATCAAAACAATGTGACCTTTGGTATGGAAATCAAGCGATATACTGGCAAGTGTGCTCTCACCTGTGAAATTGAGGACCTCTGACCACTGTTTGCAGATGTAGACGCGGATGTCGGACCCTCCTACAGCCAGGTAAGTTCCACTCTGGTCGAACACAAGGGACTTCACCTGAAAGAGCAAAGTGGGGATTGATGCTCCAATCAACTCAAAGTAATTGACCAAAACCAATGTGAGACACCAGTCATCGATTGTGTTGCATTAGCACTCCTCCTTTATGATAACAAATAAGCAATCCCCCTAAATCAGGGGTGTCAAACTCAAATACAGAGTGGGTCAAAATGTAAAACTGAACAAAGCCGCGGGCCAAGATTGAGCAAATTAACCTTTTAATAGGGACCCAAACAAGTTTTGCATTGAATATTGAACAAGCAAGGCTTATATAACTTTATAGTGACATGCAAAATCCAGTTTCAGATAATAATAATAATAATAATTAAAAAATATCGATGGCATATCAAATACATTTTAAATAAAAATTGAATGCCTCTTTTCTATTTGCAGCCTTCTGAGGTAAATATCAACATGAACTTTTTCCACAGGCTAATAAATTTGAAAATAAAATAATAATGAATAAACCAACCATTCAGGACTTTAAACTGTTCAGTTTGCAACACACTGATCTAATCTGATGTGCCCAAGCCAGATACCTGCCATCTTTTCTTGGATGCTAGTTCATTCATGTCGGGGCTCAGGCTTTGAGCTGAGGCAACCTTCATTATCCAACCAAGGCGTTCATCAGTCTTTATATCTCGTAGTCAACCCGGACCACAGTCTTGGGGGCGTGCCTTAAAGGCACTGCCTTTAACGTCCTCTACGAGCTGTCGTCATGTCTGCTTTTCATCCATTCTAACGACGTGTCGGCCCAGTCACAAGATATGTGCGGCTTCTGTACGCACACACAAGTGAATGCCACGCATACTTGATCAACAGCCATACAGGTCACACTGAGGGTGGCCGTATAAACAACTTTAACACTGTTAGAAATATACGCCACACTGTGAACCCACACCAAACAAGAATGACAAACACATTTCAGGAGAACATCCGCACCGTAACACAACATAAACAACAGAACAAATACCCAGAACCCTTTGCAGTACTAACTCTTCCGGGACGCTACAAAATACACCCCCGCTACCACCAGACCCCCCCACACACACACACACACCTTGTAGCGTCCCAGAAGAGTTAGTGCTGCAAAGGATTCTGGGTATTAGTTCTGTTGTCTTTATGTTGTGTTACGGTGCGGATGTTCTCCCGAAATGTGTTTGTGATTCTTGTTTGGTGTGGGTTCACAGTGTGGCGTATATTTCTTACAGTGTTAAAGTTGTTTATACGGTCACCCTCAGTGTGACCTGTATCGCTGTTGATCAAGTATGCGTTGCATTCACTTGTGTGTGCGTGCAGAAGCCGCACATATGTGACTGGGCCAGCACTCGTTGGACTGGAGGAAAACCGTGACGATTTTCGGGAGGGGCACTGAAATTTGGGAGTCTCCCGGGAGGGTTGGCAAGTATGACAATTAGTGGTGAATTCGGTGTTACCGCGGCACCGTCGCTGTATATAATCGGCGGGCTAGCTCTAGTGTTGATTTGATATCGTCTCAAGGGCCAAGTGAAATTACACGGCGGGCCAAATTTGGCCCGCGGGCCAGAGTTTCACACACATGCCCTAAATATTACGTATTCATTATGACATAATATTTTTTTGTACCTCATAGTTGTTGTCGAGTGTGATTGTCTTGAAGTTCTTCAGCTTCCTCAGATCCCAAAGTTTCAGAGAACTATCCTGTGC
>NC_084734.1:89673838-89691338 GCF_033978785.1 Entelurus aequoreus | reverse complement strand
GGATGTCGCTGTGGCTTGTGCAGCCCTTTGAGACACTTGTGATTTAGGGCTATATAAATAAACATTGATTGATTGATATTATGCAGCTAATTTTTATTTGACAGTTATTGAAATATCTTGTGTGACATCATGCACAAAAGTGCACTTTGTTTTAAAATATTGTAGTGGCGTTCTGTACAAAAAGTGCACTTTAATTTAGTGTTGTTTTGATAAGTCATCTTAGTGACATCATGGACAAAAGTGCACTTTGTTTTAAAATATTGTAGTGGCGTTCTGTACAAAAAGTGCACTTTAATTTAGTGTTGTTTTGATAAGTCATCTTAGTGACATCATGCACAAAAGTGAACTCATAGCTTGTTTTAAAATGTCTCTTTGACAATCTTGCACTTTCTGTTTTGGAAATGACATGAATGTTTGTGCCACTGCTTAATAACTGTTTAATAAATACACTTTTGATAAATTGACTTAGTTGTGGTTTCCCTCTCTGCATGAAAGTTTAAAATGAACACATATGAATGCAGTATGAACAAGAATGTTTTAATGTAGACACATAGAATCATCAAACTGCTGTGATTACCGGTATATGCATCAAGTGTTCTTTCAAGGCTAAGGCAAAATATCGAGAGATATACAGTCAAGAAAATAAGTATTTGAACACCCTGCTATTTTGCAAGTTCTCCCACTTAGAAATCATGGAGGGGTCTGACATTTTCTTGGTAGGTGCATGTCCACTGTATGAGAGATAACCTAAAAAGAAAAATCCAGAAATCACAATCTATGATTTTTTAACAATTTATTTGTGTGATATAGCTGAAAATAAGTATTTGAACACCAACATTAATATTTGGTAGAGTAGTCTTTGTTTGCAATTACAGAGGTCAAACGTTTCCTGTAGTTCTTCACCAGGTTTGCACAGACTGCAGGAGGGATTTTGGCCCACTCCTCCACACAGATCTTCTCTAGATAAGTCAGGTTTCTGGGCTGTCGCTGAGTAACACAGACTTTCAGCTCCCTCCAAAGATTTTCAATTGGATTTAGGTCTGGAGACTGGCTGTGCCACTCCAGAACCTTGATATGATTCTTACGAAGCCACTTCTTGGTTTTCCTGGCTGTGTGCTTTGGGTCATTGTCATGTTGGAAGATCCAGCCACGACTCATCTTCAATGATCTGACTGAGGGAAGGAGGTTTTTGGCCAAAATCTCACAATACATGGCTGCAGTCATCCTCTCTTAATACAGTACAGTCGTCCTGTCCCATGAGCAGATAAACACCCCCAAAGCATGATGCTACCACCCCCATGCTTCACAGTAGGGATGGTGTTCTTGGGATGGTACGCATCATTCTTCTTCCTCCAAACACGCATAGTGGAATTATGACCAAAAAGGTCAATTTTGGTCTCATCTGTCCACAAAACTTTCTCCCATGACTCCTCTGGATCATCCAAATGGTCATTGGCAAACTTAAGACGGGCCTTAACATGTGCTGGTTTAAGCAGGGGAACCTTCCGTGCCATGCATGATTTCAAACCATGACGTCTTAGTGTATTACCAACAGTGACCATGGAAACAGTGGTCCCAGCTCTTTTCAGGTCCTTGACCAAGTCCTGTCATGTAGTCCTGGTCTGATTCCTCACCTTTCTTAGCATCATTGAGACCCCATGAGGTGATATCTTGCATGGGGCTCCACTCCCATTGAGATTGACCGTCATGTTTAGCTTCTTCCATTTTCTAATGATTGCTCCAACAGTGGAACTTTTTTCACCAAACTGCTTGGCAATTTCTCCGTAGCCCTTTCCATCCTTGTGGAGTTGTACCATTTTGTCTCTGGTGTCTTTGGACAGTTCTTTGCTCTTAGCTATGCTGAATGTTTGGGTCTTACTGATTGTATGGTGTGGACAGGTGTCTTTATGCAGCTAACGACCTCACACAGGTGCATCTGATTCAGGATAGTACAGTGGAGTGGAGGAGGACTTTTAAAAGCGGACTAACAGGTCTTTGAGGGTCAGAATTCTAGCTGATAGACAGGTGTTCAAATACTTATTTTCAGCTATATCACACGAATAAATTGTTAAAAAATCATAGATTGTGATTTCTGGATTTTTTTTTTAGGTTATCTCTCATACAGTGGACATGCACCTACTGTGAACATTTCAGACCACTCCATGATTTCTAAGTGGGAGAACTTGCAAAATAGCAGGGTGTTCAAATACTTATTTTCTTGACTGTATATCATGTATCGTGACATGGCCTAAAAATATCGAGATATTAATAAAAGGCCATATCGCCCAGCTCTAGGACATACACTATTTGATTTCCTATTACGCAGCTCATTTTTATTTGACAGTTATTGAAATATCTTGTGTGACATCATGCACAAAAGTGCACTTTATTTGTTTTAATATATTGTAGTGGCGTTCTGTACAAAAAGTGCACTTTAATTTAGTGTTGTTTTGATAAGTCATCTTAGTGACATCATGCACAAAAGTGCACTTTATTTGTTTTAATATATTGTAGTGGCGTTCTGTACAAAAAGTGCACTTTAATTTAGTGTTGTTTTGATAAGTCATCTTAGTGACATTATGCACAAAAGTGCACTCATAGCTTGTTTTAAAATGTCTCTGACAATCTTGCACTTTCTGTTTTGGAAATGACATGAATGTTTGTGCCACTGCTTAATAACCGTTTAATAAATACAGTTTTGATAAATTAACTTGGTTGTGGTTTCCCTCTCTATATGAAAGTTTAAAATGAGCATATATTAATGCAGTGTGAACAACAATGTTTTAATGTAGACCAGTGTTTTTCACATTTTTTTGAGCCAAGGCACATTTTTTGCGTTGAAAAAATCCGGAGGCACACCACCAGCAGAAATCATAAACTCAGTTGACAGTTTAAAGTCATTGTCGCAATTGTTGGATATGACTTTAAACCATAACGAAGCATGCATCACTATAGCTCTTGTCTCAAAGTAGGTGTACTGTCACCACCTGTCACATCACGCCATGACTTATTTGGAGTTTTTTGCTGTTTTGTGTAGTGTTTTAGTTCTTGTCTTGCACTCCTATTTTGGTGGCTTTTTCTCTTTTGTTGGTATTTTCCTGTAACAGTTTCATGTCTTATATTTCCCGCATCTACTTTGTTTTAGCAATCAAGAATATATCAGTTGTTTTTATCCTTCTTTGTGGGGACATTGTTGATTGTCATGTCATGTTCGGATGTACATTGTCTTTGCTCCACAGTAAGTTTTTGCTGTCGTCCAGCATTCTGTTTTTGTTTACTTTGTAGCCAGTTCAGTTTTAGTTTCGTTCTGCATAGCCTTCCCTAAGCTTCAATGCCTTTTCTTAAGTGCACTCACCTTTTGTTTATTTTTGGTTTAAGCATAAGACACCTTTTTACCTGCATTTACAAAGCAATTAGCTACCGGCTGCCACCTACTGATGTGGAAGAGTATTACACGGTTACTCTGCCGAGGTCTAGAGAGCACCGACACTCAACAACAACACATTATTTGCAGACTATAATTACTGGCTTGGTCGTTGCCTTAGATCGGACAACCAGATGACCCTGAAGGTCCCACGGTCAAACCTAGTGACAAAGGGAGACCGTGCTTTCTCAGTGATGGCACCTAGGCTATGGAATAAGCTCCTTCTGAATATTAAGTCCCCCACCACTCTGGACTCTTTTAGAGCACAGCTTAAAACTCACCTCTTTACCGCAGATGACTTTTGATTTATGTGTTCATTGTGAGTCTTAAATGTTTAGTTTAGATTCCTTTGTGTGTCTCAGTCTCTGTTTTTTTGTTTCTCCACTCAGGCTGCGTCCCGGGCTGATGTAACAGTTGATTGGGGGGCGCATAATAAATGAAAATAACAGAACATAACATAAAAGTTTGAAATGAGCATATATTAATGCAGTATGAACAATAATGTTTTATTGAGACACATAGAATCATCATGCTGCTGTGATTATATGCATCAAGTGTTCATTCAAGGCTAAGGCAAAATATCGAGATATATATCGTGTATCATGACATGGCCTAAAAATATCGAGATATTAATAAAAGGCCATATCGCCCAGCCCTACTTACAAGATAAATACTTTTTTTTAGCCAATTTTAATCGTTATCTTTCAATTCCCTGAGTTTTATGAAGTGTGATTGAAAAATACATGACAGTTAAAGTACATTTGCTGCAAGTCGTTACCTTTGATATCTACAAGTTGTTCCTCGGACAGGGGCTGTCCATTCATCGGGTCCGTCCCATTCTCTGCAATGTACTTCTCTATTAATCGGCGCTCAAACACCTGGTTGGACACCGGAGAGACGCACGGGTGCTCCGGCACCTCGTTGGAGACTGTAAAAAAGGTCACATAGTCACTTTTAAATCCGCTGCTCATACCGCGGCATTGATACCGCGAGTGTATTGATACCGTGGTGTTGATACCGCGAGTGTCGACACTGCATGGCCGCTAACGTTAGCTAAATTAGCTCGTAGCATTAGCGCGGCAAGTAAGCTAGCTTTACAATGCCCGACTCTTCGTATTAATGAATTGAGGTCACCTACTTGCACAGACCAAAGACATCTTCCCGGTGAAGACTTGCAAGTCACTTCTGATGTTGATGTTCGTAATAAGAATAGGGTATATTGCCGTTAATGTTGCCTTTATAATATTCTGCTCAACTTGGAAGTGGCACGCTCTCCTTTCATTGCCGCTACAACCGGAA
Source organism: Entelurus aequoreus (assembly GCF_033978785.1). Lineage (NCBI taxonomy): Eukaryota > Metazoa > Chordata > Actinopteri > Syngnathiformes > Syngnathidae > Entelurus > Entelurus aequoreus. The sequence continues at coordinate 89,686,615 of NC_084734.1, read as the reverse complement.
GTCTTCTTCGCGCTGTCCCGTGTGAACTCACTCAGGCTTTACGTGCTGCACTGCCACCTAGTGGTCAGTTGTTTGGCAGCGCCACAATGGCACTGTCTGTGGCTCATTGTTGTCAATACAATTTGCCTTTTCCCCATCAAAATATGACTCAAATATATTGCTCATGTAAACACATTGACCTGGTCTCCTGCTGGCCCCACTATGGACTGGACTCTCACTATTATGTTGGATCCATTATGGACTAGACTCTCACACTATTATGTTAGATCCACTATGGACCGGACTCTCACTATTATGTTAGAATCTAACATAATAGTGAGAGTCCAGTCCATAGTGCATCTAACATTTAGATGCACTATGGACTGGACTCTCACTATTATGTTAGATCCATTATGGACCGGACTCTCACTATTATGTTAGATCCACTATGGACTGGACTCTCACTATTATGTTAGATGCACTATGGACTGGACTCTCACTATTATGTTAGATCCATTAAGGACTGGACTCTCACTCTTATGTTAGATCCATTATGGACTGGACTCTCACTATTATGTTAGATCCACTATGGACTGGACTCTCACTCTTATGTTAGATCCATTTTGGACTGGACTCTCACTATTATGTTAGATCCACTATGGAGTGGACTCTCACTATTATGTTAGATCCACTATGGACTGGACTCTCACTATTATGCTAGATGCACTATGGACTGGACTCTCACTATTATGTCAGATCCATTATGGACTGGACTCTCACTATTATGTTAGATGCACTATGGACTGGACTCTCACTATTATGTTAGATCCACTATGGACTGGACTCTCACTATTATGTTAGATCCACTATGGACTGGACTCTCACACTATTATGTTAGATCCACTATGGAGTGGACTCTCACTATTATGTTAGATCCACTATGGACTGGACTCTCACTATTATGTTAGATCCACTATGGACTAGACTCTCACACTATTATGGTAGATCCACTATGGACTGGACTCTCACTATTATGTTAGATCCACTATGGACTGGACTCTCACTATTATGTTAGATCCACTATGGACTGGACTCTCACTATTATGTTAGATCCACTATGGACTGGACTCTCACTATTATGTTAGATCCACTATGGACTGGACTCTCACTATTATGTTAGATCCACTATGGACTGGACTCTCACTATTATGTTAGATCCACTATGGACTGGACTCTCACTATTATGTTAGATCCACTATGGACTGGACTCTCACTATTAAGTTAGATCCACTATGGACTGGACTCTCACTATTATGTTAGATCCACTATGGACTAGACTCTCACACTATTATGTTAGATCCACTATGGACTGGACTCTCACACTATTATGTTAGATCCACTATGGACTGGACTCTCACTATTATGTTAGATCCACTATGGACTAGACTCTCACACTATTATGTTAGATCCACTATGGACTGGACTCTCACTATTATGTTAGATCCACTATGGACTGGACTCTCACTATTATGTTAGATCCACTATGGACTGGACTCTCACTATTATGTTAGATCCACTATGGACTGGACTCTCACTATTATGTTAGATCCACTATGGACTGGACTCTCACTATTATGTTAGATCCACTATGGACTGGACTCTCACTATTATGTTAGATCCACTATGTTAAGTTAAAGTTAAAGTACCAATGATTGTCACACACACACACTAGGTGTGGTGAAATGTGTCCTCTGCATTTGACCCATCCCCTTTGATCACCCCCTGGGAGGTGAGGGGAGCAGTGAGCAGCAGCGGTGGCCGCGCCCGGGAATCATTTTTGGTGATTTAACCCCCAATTCCAACCCTTGATGCTGAGTGCCAAGCAGGGAGGTAATGGGTCCCATTTTTATAGTCTTTGGTATGACTCGGCCGGGGTTTGAACTCACAACCTACCCATCTCAGGGCGGACACTCTAACCACTAGGCCACTGAGTAACTTAACTTAACTTAACTTAACTATGGACTGGACTCTCACTATTATGTTAGATCCACTATGGATAGATCCACTGTGGACTGGACTCTCACAATATTATGCTAGATCCACTTGACGTCCATTGCACCACATCTGCGGTCCCCTCCAAGGTTTCTCATTGGGTTGAGTTTTTCCTTGCCCTTATGTGGGATCTGAGCCGAGGATGTCGTTGTGGCTTGTGCAGCCCTTTGAGACACTCATGATTTAGGGCTATATAAGTAAACATTGATTGATATTTGTCTCTTTGCTTTGGCTACCAAAGAAGTTCTGATTTTAGTTGTTTGTATTCCTATGCCAATGATGGATTGACAGGGAAAGGCGTGTTGTTAAACACCAATGTTAGCTTTGTTCTTGTTCATTTACACACATTGCTTTCAACATACACATGACAATATGCTTGCAAATGTGAGATCTGCATCTGTTGAGATATATTTTAAATTTTTAAAATCAACAATATACATATGGTACAAAAATAAAATGTGTCATTGTCATCAAATGGAAAGATTTGGTGATCCAGTACAATACAATACAATGTTCAATGTGGCGTGTTATACTGTACATTACAGTACCAACGAGGTTATCATAGTAAGATAACTATACTACCGCACATTTAACATTGTAAATATTCACAGTTAGTGACTATTCTCTTTTGCAAACACTTACATCACAGGGTCTATTTTCTATGAAGCCCCATAATGATCTCGGAGGAAACACTTTCAAAGGTTCAGCAAATATATACTGTGCAGATCTGGGTGGTCCTGAGGGTCTGGAGGTAGGTAACATCAGAGGGTGGGAGACTTTTGAAGCCCCATCAGAGTAAATAAATGACAAGTATGAAGCAGGAAAGGCTAATACTCTTATCATGCTGCAGGAAAATACCATTACAATTGGAATAATGGCATGCAATGTGGATACTAATTTATTTAAAATACAGTATAGGCTTGATTGCAAAAAGGCACAAGTGAGTCTTTGCCTTTTCTGTAACTTTTTTCACATGCTCCTCCGTGCACTACAAGACGTTCAGCTTCTTGGAAGTGTAAACGCTGCAGGTTTCAGATGTATCCGTGTCTAGTGGCAGCAGAGAAAAATACTCGTTTGTTTTACTCCATCTTTCTTGAACCGGCTGCTTTTTGATCTGAAATTGAACACAGTCTTCAGAGGTGCGGAGGCAATCTGACGCCCCGGACAACGGGAAGGAAATGTTCCCCTCGTCCTCGTTAGTTGTTTCCTGGTAAATGAAGCACAAATATGGCTTACGCATGTTGACATCTGGAGTATTACCTCGGCAGACGAATTGAACTCACGGGAGTCAGGTTCTGCGCTTCCCGGTTCTCTGCTTTTGCACAAACAGGAGTGGGTCGAGGTGTTGTTGCTCCCATCACAGCAGTATAACCCTGGAAAGACCGAGACCATGAACATAAATCCAGTGTGTGCGACCAGTGCATGCAGAAATTAGCCGTGAGGTACACTACCGTTCAAAAGTTTGGGGTCACCCAAACAATTTTATGGAATAGCCTTCATTTCTAAGAACAAGAATAGGCTGTCGAGTTTCAAATGAAAGTTCTCTTTTTCTGGCCATTTTGAGCGTTTAATTGACCCCACAAATGTGATGCTCCAGAAACTCAATCTGCTCAAAGTAAGGTCAGTTTTGTAGCTTCTGTAACGAGCTAAACTGTTTTCAGATGTGTGAACATGATTGCACAAGGGTTTTCTAATCATCAATTAGCCTTCTGAGCCAATGAGCAAACACATTGTACCATTAGAACACTGGAGTGATAGTTGCTGGAAATGGGCCTCTATACACCTATGTAGATATTGCACCAAAAACCAGACATTGGCAGCTAGAATAGTCATTTACCACATTAGCAATGTATAGAGTGTATTTCTGTAAAGTTAAGACTAGTTTAAAGTTATCTTCATTGAAAAGTACAGTGCTTTTCCTTCAAAAATAAGGACATTTACATGTGACCCCAAACTTTTGAACGGTAGTGTACATAATTAGAGATGTCCGATAATATCGGGCTGCCGATATTATCGGACGATAAATGCTTTAAAATGTAATATTGGAAATTATCGGTATCGGTTTCAAAAAGTAAAATGTATGACTTTTTAAAACGCCGCTGTGTACACGGACGTAGGGAGAAGTACAGAGCGCCAATAAACCTTAAAGGCACTGCCTTTGCGTGCCGGCCCAGTCACATAATATCTACAGCTTATCACACGCACAAGTGAATGTAAGGCATACTTGATCAACAGCCATACAGGTCACACTGAGGGTGACCGTATAAACAACTTTAACACTGTTACAAATATGCGCCACACTGTGAACCCACACCAAACAAGAATGACAAACACATTTCGGGAGAACATCCGCACCGTAACACAACATAAACACAACAGAACAAATACCCAGAACCCCTTGCAGCGCTAACTCTTCCGGGACACTACAATATACACCCCCGCTACCCCCTAAACCCCCCCCCCCACACCTCAACCCCGCCCACCTCAACCTCCTCATGCTCTCTCAGGGAGAGCATGTCCCAAATTCCAAGCTGCTGTTTTGAGGCATGTTAAAACAAATAATGCACTTTGTGACTTCAATAATAAATATGGCAGTGCCATGTTGGCATTTTTTTTCCATAACTTGAGTTGATTTATTTTGGAAAACCTTGTTACATTGTTTAATGCATCCAGCGGGGCATCACAACAAAATTAGGCATAATATTGTGTTAATTCCACGACTGTATATATCGGTATCGGTTGATATCGGTAATTAAGAGTTGGACAATATCGGAATATTGGATATCGGCAAAAAAGCCATTATCGGACATCTCTATACATAACACATACGGTATGAACTGGACTGGCAACCGGGGTCCATTTCCTTGGTGTTCCAGGCTGCTGGACATGATTGTAGTAGCCGGGAGCCTGAGGGCTTGGATCACTGTAATTCTGTATGCAACATAAACAATAGTCAGTGTCGCCACTTGCTTTGCAAACTTCATAAAATACAGGATATATGGCAATCAGTAGAAGTAGAGTGGTACCTCAACTTACAAGCACGACCAGAAGTAGAGTGGTACCTCAACTTACAAGCACGACTTATTCCACGACCGAGCTTGTAACTCAAAGCAGCCCCGCCCATTGAAAAGAATTGAAATCAATTAAATCCATGCTTGTCCTTTCCAAAACACCACCATTTTTTCACGCATTTTAAAAAGAAAAACAAATTACTTATTAAAAATCAATACAATATGCACTAGCAACAACTACAGTAGTTTTATCTAACTAGATGAGGCAATTCCTGAAGGAATTGCGTGTGAATGCTCCAATGCTGAAGTTGAAATGAAATCCTGGAATTTTTTTTTAGAATTGTTGAAGTAGAGCACACAATTCCCAAACAGGCTGAATATTTTGAAGTTGGAAAAATGTGGGAGTTGTAGAATTGTGAAGAATGTCCCATTGAAGTGGGAATTTCCCAAAATTTGAGAATTTTTTTTTGGAAAATGGTAAAAAACATTTGAATAATCTCAATGAGTTGAAATGGTTGGTGATGGAATTTTTCAAATTGGTTGAGAAATGTTGAAGTAGTAACATGTTGAATTGAGAAATGGTATTACGGAATTCTTGGAATTTCAGGAATTTTTCCTAATCAAGAGGAATGTTTTGACAGTTGAACAGTTGAAATGCGTTGAAAAATGTGGAAGGAGTAGTCGCCACAAAAAAGGGTGGAAAATCCTGGATTTTTTTTTAACTTGGAAAAAGGGTAGTTTGAATTTCCAGGATGGCGGAATGTGTTGAAGGTGGAATGGTTTGAATCGGTTGAAAAATGTGGAAATGGTGGAAGTTTGAGAAATGGCCAATTCCTTTTGAATGGGAAAAATGTCCCGGAAAACCTGGAATTATGGGAAATCTGGGAATGTTTGGAATTTGTCAAGGGAAAGCCTGCGAAGAAGAAGAAGAAGAACAAAAAGAAAAAGAACAAGAAGAAGAAGAAGAAAAAGAACAAGAAGAAGAAGAAGAAGAAGAAGAAGAAGAAGAACAAGAACAAGAAAAAGAAGAAGAAGAACAAGAATAAGAAGAACAAGAAAAAGAAGAAGAAGAACAAGAATAAGAAGAACAAGAAAAAGAAGAAGAAGAACAAGAAGAAGAACAAGAACAAGAAGAAGAAGAACAAGAACAAGAAGAAGAAAAAGAAGAAGAACAAGAATAAGAAGAAAAAGAAAAAGAAGAAGAAGAACAAGAAGAACAAGAACAAGAAGAACAAGAAAAAGAAGAAGAAGAACAAGAAGAACAAGAAGAAGAAGAAGAAGAACAAGAAAAAGAAGAACAAGAACAAGAATAAGAAGAACAAGAAAAAGAAGAAGAAGAACAAGAACAAGAAGAACAAGAAGAAGAACAAGAAAAAGAAAAAGAAGAAGAAAAAGAAGAAAAAGAACAACAAGAAGAAGAAAAAGAACAACAAGAAGAAGAAGAACAAAAAGAAGAACAAGAAAAAGAAGAACAAGAACAAGACCAAGAACAAGAAGAAGAAGAAGAAGAAGAAGAAGACCAAGAAGAAGAAGAAGAAGAAGAACAAAAAGGAGAACAATAAGAACAAGACCAAGAAGAAGAAGAACAAGAAGAAGAACAAGAAGAAGAAGAAGAACAAAAAGAAGAACAAGAAAAAGAAGAACAAGAACAAGAAGAAGAAGAAGAAGAAGAAGAAGAAGAAGAACAAGAACAAGACCAAGAAGAAGAAGAAGAAGAAGAAGAAGAACAAAAAGAAGAACAAGAACAAGAAGAACAAGACCAAGAACAAGAAGAACAAGAAGAAGAACAAGAAGAAGAAGAAGAAGAACAAGAAGAAGAAGAAGAAGAACAAGAAGAAGAACAAGAAGAAGAACAAGAAGAAGAACAAGAAGAAGAAGAAGAACAAGAAGAAGAAGAACAAGAAGAAGACGGACAAGAAGAAGAAGAACAAGAAGAAGAAGAACAAGAAGAACAAGAACAAGAACAAGAAGAAGAAGAAAAAGAAGAAGAAGAAGAAGAAGAAGAAAAAGAACAAGAACAAGAAGAACAAAAAGAAGAACAAGAACCAGAACAAGAAGAACAAGAAGAAGAAGAAGAAGAACAAAAAGAAGACCAAGAACAAGACCAAGAAGAAGAAGAAGAACAAGAAGAAGAAGAAGAACAAAAAGAAGACCAAGAACAAGACCAAGAAGAAGAAGAAGAAGAAGAACAAGAAGATGAAAAAGAAGAAGAACAAGAACAAGAATAAGAAGAATAAGAACAAGAAGAAGACGAACAAGAAGAAGAACAAGAAGAAGACGAACAAGAAGAAGAAGAAGAACAAGAAGAAGACGGACAAGAACAAGAAGAACAAGAACAAGAACAAGAAGAAAAAGAAGAAGAAGAAGAAGAAGAAGAAGAAGAAAAAGAAGAACAAGAACAAGAAGAACAAAAAGAAGAACAAGAAAAAGAAGAACAAGAACCAGAACAAGAAGAAGAACAAGAACCAGAACAAGAAGAAGAACAAGACTAAGAAGAAGAAGAACAAGAAGAAGAAGAAGAAGAACAAAAAGAAGACCAATAACAAGACCAAGAAGAAGAAGAAGAACAAGAAGAAGAACAAAAAGAAGACCAAGAACAAGACCAAGAAGAAGAAGAAGAAGAAGAAGAAGAACAAGAACAAGAAGAAGACGAAAAAGAAGAAGAAGAACAAGAACAAGAACAAGAATAAGAAGAATAAGAACAAGAAGAAGACGAACAAGAAGAAGAACAAGAAGAAGACGAACAAGAAGAAGAAGAAGAAGAAGAACAAGAGGAAGAAGAAGAAGAACAAGAACAAGAACAAGAAGAAGAACAAGAAGAAGAAGAAGAAGAAGAAGAAGAACAAGAGGAAGAAGGAGAAGAAGAAGAAGAAGAACAAGAACAAGAACAAGAACAAGAAGAAGAAGAAGAAGAAGAAGAAGAAGAAGAAGAAGAAGAAGAAGAACAACAACAACAAGAAGAAGAATAATAATAAGAAGATGTTTAATAAATAGATGAATTTTGGTGTAGAAAACCATGTGTGTGAATGTTTTGGAGCATTCACACAATGATGTCATGATATTGCACAGCATTCACCTTGGGGACTAGTTCAGTGTCTCCTTCGGGCTGCTTCTTTGCAAGTGTTGCCAAGTCTGCGTATTATCTCCCTAGTACAAAACTTATTTTCATAGAGCTGGTTGTTTCCCTCGTGACATCTGCCAACTGTTGTGTAACAATAGGAACAAGGAAATTGTTGTTTATGTTGCACACAGACAGATTTGAGGAATCAGAGTCGACAACAAGGGATGTGTGTGTGTGTGTGTGTGTGTGTGTGTGTGTGTGTGTGTGGTGTGTGGTGTGTGTGTGTGTGTGTGTGTGTGTATACCAAAGGCAATGCATGACCGTCAAGTTAATTGAGTTAAGACTAGACAGAACACATGAAAATAGGTCAAATAAAACAGCCTGCAGCTTCTCAATATTTTATGGGTAAATGTTTGTCATTTGGGCACATGTAGCTGCATGCTGTGGAGACTGGCTGTGGTCTGTGTGATGCGGACTGATGCTGCTAATTGCTAGGACATACTTTTAAAGTTTTTTTTCCCCTCTGATTTGTTCTTATGCTTCCTCCCTTCACACACACTTTCTTAGTTGCGGCGGTTCGGGGGCAGGATTGTGTCGATCTCTGAGTGGCGCTCAAACCAGCAAGTCAACTGTTTAAAGGCCTACTGAAATGAATTTTTTTTATTTAAACGGGGATAGCAGATCCATTCTATGTGTCATACTTGATCATTTTGCGATATTGCCATATTTTTGCTGAAAGGATTTAGTATAGAACAACGACGATAAAGTTCGCAACTTTTGGTCTCTGATAAAAAAAGCCTTGCCCCTACCGGAAGTAGCGTGACGTAGTCAGTTGTTCGCCTCCTCATATTTTCCTATTGTTTTCAACGCAGCTAGAGCTATTCGGACCGAGAAAGCGACGATTACCCCATTAATTTGAGCGAAGATGAAAGATTTGTGGATGAGGAACGTTAGAGTGACGGACTAGAATGCAGTGAAATACATATCTTTTTTCGCTCTGACCGTAACTTAGGTACAAGCTGGCTCATTGGATTCCACACTCTCTCCTTTTTTTATTGTGGATCACGGATTTGTATTTTAAACCACCTGGGATACTATATCCTCTTGAAAATGAGTCGAGAACGCGAAATGGACATTCACAGTGACTTTTATCTCCACGACAATACATCGGCGAAGCTCTTTAGCTACTGAGCTAACGTGATAGCATCTGGCTCAAATGCAGATAGAAACAAAATAAATAAATCCCTGACTGGAAGGATAGACAGAAGATCAACAATACTATTAAACCATGGACATGTAACTACACGGTTAATAATTCTCAGCCTGGCAAAGCTTAACAATGCTGTTGCTAACGACGCAAAGGCTAACTTAGCAACTTAGCAACCGGACCTCACAGAACTATGATGAAAACATTAGCGCTCCACCTACGCCAGCCAGCCCTCATCTGCTCATCAACACCCGTGCTCACCTGCGTTTCAGCGATCGACGGCGCGACGAAGGACTTCACCCCAACACAGATGCGGTTGGCGGCTAACATCGGCTAGCGCGTCTGCTATCCAAGTAAGTCCTTCTTGTTGTGTTGCTACAGCCAGCCGCTAATACACCGATCCCACCTACAACTTTCTTCTTTGCAGTCTCCATTGTTCATTAAACAAATTGCAAAAGATTCACCAACACAGATGTCCAGAATACTGTGGAATTATGAAATGAAAACAGAGCTTTTTGTATTGGCTTCAATGGGGAAGCCATACCTCTGTTCTCCTGGCTACGTCACGCGCATACGTCATCCTCCAAAGGTGTTTTCAACCGGAAGTTTAGCGGGAAATTTAAAATGTCACTTTATAAGTTAACCCGGCCATATTGGCATGTGTTGCAATGTTAAGATTTCATCATTGATATATAAACTATCAGACTGCGTGGTCGCTAGTAGTGGCTTTCAGTAGGCCTTTAATCAAAACTTACGTTTGTTTCTTACGAAGCAGGAAAAAAGCCATGTGTAACAGAATAGTAACTATTGCTCAAACAGTTTTGTTTCTTGTATAAACAAAGCAGGAACAGCAACGTTTAACCATTATTAAAAGGGCTGTTTGCAATATTTACACAGATGCCTAAAGGGCACCAACTTTCCGATGTATTTTGCACAGTATATCCCGCCCTCTAACAGCTTCTCGTCTGTAATGACCTAATTACGTACATAGCTGCGTAACACATGCTTGCGCATTATCTTGAAGTGTTGCTATGATTGAATGTATATTCTATCATAACAACAACATGACTGCAAATTGTTCGTTGTTTCGCTTAGACTGCTTTTGAAAGTGTGCACGCGCTTCCTGCGCGTACATGTTGACGAGACCAGGTGAGTGACCGGCGTAAAGACCAATCATTTTATTCGTCCGGTAAACATTTCAATTACATAAACTCTGTAAATGTAAAAGTTATAGACAATTGTCAAACAAATGTGTTCTGTTAATCAGAATCAGAATCAGAAATACTTTATTAATCCCCGAGGGGAAATTAAAATTTTCAGCACAATCATGTTACCACTAATGGTAACATAAGCTAACATGTTTTTTTGCTTTGAAAAATGTTACTGTCAGCAAAATGCAAACAGCACCTTTAAGAATGTTTTGCCGAAACGGCACAACCCTGTGACAAATATTACTTCAACAGACGGCGGGTGAGGCTCGTAACTCAAATTATGCTCGCAATTTAAGGCATAACAAAAAGCCGAGCGATAGCTCGTATCTCAAATTACTCGTAAGTTGAGGTACCACTGTGTAACAACACATCGCCGGCGTAGGCCTGAAATTTGCCAGATGTTTGTATGAGTCACTCCACAAAATGAAGAAAACAATACAAATTTGAAACTGGATCCACATGATCACATTTAGTTAGAACTGAAGATTTTTTATGATATAACGTAAATGATTCGATTAACCAATGATTCTTCTATAATCTGCAAGGGTTATTTGAAAACAGCAAATAACTGCCCGGGTAAAAAACATAAAAAAACTGTGGCTGTAGGCAACCTCTTGGTGTAGTTCTTATTGACATACTATGAAACATTTTACAAGATTAAGGCTGATTAATGTGTACCAGACTGAACCATACTGTTTAGTAGAAACTAGTGTTGTCCCAATACCAATATTTTGGTACCGGTACCAAAATGTACTTTGATACTTTTCGGTACTTTTCTAAATGAACAGGACCACAAAAAATAGCATTATTGGCTTTATTTTAACAAAAAAATCTTACGGTACATTAAACATATGTTTCTTATTGCAGGTTTGTCCTTAAATAAAATAGTGAACATACGAGACAACTTTTCTTTAGTAGTAAGTAAGCAAACAAAGACTCCTAATTAGTCTGCTGACATATGCAGTAACATATTGTGTCATTTATCATTCTAATATTTTGTCAACATTATTAAGGACAAGTGGTAGAAAATGAATTTTTAATCTACTTGTTCATTTACTGTTAATATCTCAGTGTTTCCCACACATTCATTTATTTGTGGCGGCCCGCCACGAAATAATTACGTCCGCCAAAAATAAAAATAAATAAAATAAATAAATATATATATATATATATATATATTTTTTGTCCTGTCCAACTTTTTAGGCAAATCATATAGTTGATGTAGATGCCCATATAGGCTGTTCAGATTTACTTTACAAAAGAGAAGTGTAGGATACTTCTCTTGTTGCCTTATTTGTATTTGACCACTACTGTTTTCTGTTTATTTGTTACTGACTGTGGCAGGACACCTCTGCCTCTGTTTCACTTTACGTTGCTGGTAAATAATATGGTTGTAGTAGTAGGCTAAAGTTAAATTATTTAGTATGCACTAATTAAAGGGGCAGAGCTTTAAGAGACATTTTAGCTTTTATATTTTATAAGATATATTTTTTGTAAGAACCATAATTAATAAATATATTTCAGTGAATAACTTATTGTTCAAATCTGTACATAAAGTGTTGTAATTATATTGTAAAATGGATGGATGGATGGACGTTTAAAACAAAACTGTTATTATTAATTAGTAAGTATACATTTTTTGAGCCTTTTTAGAGAAAATCATATCATTGTAGTAAATTATGCAAATTACTCGATGGTGTCATGGTGACCACCATAGCCACGCCCCCACCACCACAGGTATCTTGGCAGTTTATGGGAAACACTGTATCTGCTTACTTTCTCTTTTAACATGTTCTATCTACACTTCTGTTAAAATGTAATAATCACTTCTTCTTCTGTTGTTTGATATTTTACATTAGTTTTGGATGATACCACAAATGTGGGTATCAATCCGATACCAAGTAGTTACAGGATCATATATTGGTCATAATCAAAGTCCTCATGTGTCCAGGGACATATTTCCTGAGTTTATAAACATAATATGAATTTTAAAAAAACGAAAGAAAATTTTGTGATGTTAAAAAATATTGATGTAATCATAGTAGTATCGACTACATATGTTCTTGTACTTGGTATCATTACAGTGGATGTCAGGTGTAGATCCACCCATGGCGTTTGTTTACATTTTGACGCCGGTGAGCTACGGTGTGTAGTGAAGCATGTTTAGCTATTCCTCGTCCTGCAGGGATGATACTTGTAAGAAACTTATTATATTTGTCGCCATGGAGGCGAGGATTATTGATTTAGATGTAGCTA
>NC_084734.1:89296338-89346338 GCF_033978785.1 Entelurus aequoreus | reverse complement strand
CCTTGCCAGAAACCTGAGGGTTGCAGGTTCGCTCCCCGCCTCTTACCATCCAAAAAATCGCTGCCGTTGTGTCCTTGGGCAGGACACTTCACCCTTGCCCCCGGTGCCGCTCACACCGGAGAATGAATGATGAATGAATGAGTTGTAAAAATGAATGATGGGTTCTCACTTCTCTGTGAAGCGCTTTGAGTGTCTAGAAAAGCGCTATATAAATCTAATCCATTATTATTATTATTATTATTTCAATAGGTTCCTTCATTTTTTCAATAGGTTCCTTTGTACCTGTATAAAGGACTCCCTGTGGGAGTCCTTTATACAGGGTACATGCGAACCCTAAAAATAGTATAAACTGAAAGTATTGTACTAATTACACACCAGTTGTTTGATGGTAACGTGCATTTTAGTTGTCATTTTCATTACCAAATTTAGAGGCGTTGAAATCGCCCTGTAATATCGCTAATGCTAGTTGGTAGCATGTCTATTGCAAATCCCATGTAAAATTAGCTGAAAGCTAGGGCGTTTTGAAAAGTGGAGCTTTAAGGTAGTGTCGACCGCCATGTTCTTGCTTCAGTGTCGTGGAAAATTGTAACATTACTTCGAGACGGTTCGGCTGAGTCTGCCCTGATTGCTTGTTTCCTGACCAAGTGCTTAAGCCGATAACCGAACATACAAACCCCGTTGCCATATGAGTTGGGAAATTGTGTTAGATGTAAATATAAATGGAATACAATGATTTGCAAATCATTTTCAAGCCATATTCAGTTGAATATGCTACAAAGACAACATATTTCATGTTCAAACTCAAACTATTTTTTTTTTGCAAATAATGAATTTAGAATTTCATGGCTGCAACACGTGCCAAAGTAGTTGGGAAAGGGCATGTTCACCACTGTGTTACATGGCCTTTCCTTTTAACAACACTCAGTAAAGGTTTGGGAAGTGAGGAGACACATTTTTGAAGTGGAATTCTTTCCCATTCTTGCTTGATGTACAGCTTAAGTTGTTCAACAGTCCGGGGGTCTCCCTTCTGCTATTTTAGGTGCCACACATTTTCAATGTCTGGACTACAGGCAGGCCAGTCTAGTACCCGCACTCTTTTACTATGAAGCCACTTTGATGTAACAGCATTGTCTTGCTGAAATAAGCAGGGGCGTCCATGGTAACGTTGCTTGGATGGCAACATATGTTGCTCCAAAAGCTGTATGTACCTTTCAGCATTAATGGTGCCTTCACAGATGTGTAAGTTACCCATGTCTTGGGCACTAATACACCCCCATACCATCACACATGCTGGCTTTTACACTTTGCACCTAGAACTATCCAGATGGTTCTTTCCCTCTTTGGTCCGGAGGACACCACGTCCACAGTTTCCAAACACAATTTGAAATGTGGACTCGTCAGACCAAAGAACACTTTTCCACTTTGTATCAGTCCATCTTAGATGAGCTCAGGCCCAGTGAAGCCGACGGCGTTTCTGGGTGTTGTTGATAAACGGTTTTCGCCTTGCATAGGAGAGTTTTAACTTGCACTTACAGATGTAGCGACCAACTGTAGTTACTGACAGTGGGTTTCTGAAGTGTTCCTGAGCTCATGTGGTGATATCCTTTACACACTGATGTGGCTTGTTGATGCAGTACAGCCTGAGGGATGGAAGGTCACGGGCTTAGCTGCTTACGTGCAGTGATTTCTCCACATTCTCTGAAGCCTTTGATGATATTACGGAGCGTAGATGGTGAAATCCCTAAATTCCTTGCAATAGCTGCTTGAGAAAGGTTTTTCTTAAACTGTTCAACAATTTGCTCAGGCATTTGTTGACAAAGTGGTGACCCTCGCCCCATCCTTGTTTGTGAATGACTGAGCATTTCATGGAATCTACTTTTATAGCCAATCATGGCACCCACCTGTTCCCAATTAGCCTGTTCACCTGTGGGATGTTCCAAATAAGTGTTTGATGAGCATTCCTCAACTTTATCAGTATTTATTGCCACCTTTCCCAACTTCTTTGTCACGTGTTGCTGCCATCAAATTCTAAAGTTAATGATTATTTGCAACAAAAAAATGTTTATCAGTTTGAAAATCAAATATGTTGTCTTTGTAGCATATTCAACTGAATATGGGTTGAAAATGATTTGCAAATTATTGTATTCCGTTTATATTTACATCTAACACAATTTCCCAACTCATATGGAAACGGGGTTTGTACAATTATTTGAATGTACTACAAAATTGAGTGGGTGCTCCATGTTAATTAGATTTGTATTACCTTATTTTTAAATGTGCATCTTGCAATGGAGCTTTATCAAGATGTTTATGCTTTCTTCCGGAGGTGGAGGAAGTAATTAATGTTTTATTGAGGGTCAAAAGGTCTAACAGAGTGAAAGTAAAATGACAGGCCATACTGTTACACTGATGTTGTTGATAATCACCTTCTGCGAGCATTTTTATTGTGGCTATTGTCAAAGTATCACCAAGATAAACTGTAGTTTGCATGCATAGCTGTAATACCTCAAATATATACATCCCATAATAAAGCAATAGCAAAAACAGAGCTACTGTTGAATCCAGTTAATGACAAAACACAAAAAAAGTCTCTTTCGAAAAATGGTGTTCACTAATTAAGAAAGCAGTGGATTTATGGAAACATTTACCTGCAATCTATACTCATTGCAGATAATATATATGTTAAACCACAGTTGTCAAACTCAAGGCCTCGGGGGCCAGATCTGGCCCGTGACATCATTTTATCTGGCCCACAAACACCTGGACATGATAAAGTACTAGAGATGTCCGATAATATTAATTATATATTATCAGCCGATAAATGCTTTAAAATGTAATATCGGAAATTATCGGTATCGGTTTCAAGAAGTAAAATGAATGACTTTTTAAAACGCCGCTGTACGGAGCGGTACATATCCGGTAAAACACGGGCGTAGTATATTCTGGACTGAAGCTGTGTGCCTTCATTGTTTTTGTAGCTGTTGTTTTCTTTCTTTCTTTCTTTTAGTTTATTTGGAACATGAACACATTTAGTTTATTTGGAACATGAACACATTTACATCATAATACATCACACAATTTCATATCATTTCATTTACATCATGCCCGAAAAGGAGTAGGAAGAAGCAAAGCTTATTTAATCCTACCCCTTTCCCACTTCAAAGCGTTTACAATTATATAAAATCATTTACTGACCTTTTTATATAATAAAATAACATCTATGAATTAGTATATACAACAGTTTGTAATATGTAATTAATTAATTCAGTCATTATTAACATACTGAGATGCAGAATATTTTCAATAAGGTTGGAAGTTTTTCTCATAATTCTTCTTCTTTGTACTTTGTAAGCACTATTAATTTAAACAACCTCTTAAACTGGATCATATCAGTACAATTTTTAACTTCTTTACTTAATCCATTCCATAATTTAATTCCACATACTGTTTTGAGGCATGTTTAAAAAAATAATGCACTTTGTGACTTCAATAATAAATATGGCAGTGCCATGTTGGCACTTTTTTTTCCATAACTTGAGTTGAAGTTGTTCTCTTATTTTGGAAATCCTTGTTTTTGATTGATTGATTGAAACTTGTATTAGTAGATTGCACAGTACAGTACATTAATATTTTAATATTCCGTACAATTGACCACTAAATGGTAACACCCGAATAAGTTTTTCAACTTGTTTAAGTCGGGGTCCACGTTAATCAATTCATGGTAAAGTTACATTGTTTAATGCATCCAGCGGGGCATCACAAAACAATTAGGCATAATAATGTGTTCATTCCACGACTGTATATATCGGTATCGGTTGATATCGGAATTGGTAATTAAGAGTTGGACAATATCGGATTATCGGACATCTCTATAAAGTACTTAATATTTTCTCACTAAATGTAATTGATTTTTTTCATTTTGACAAAAAAAATAGATGTACTGCTTGAAATTGCACACCTTTTAAACTTGTTATAGTATCCAATATTGCAACAAATATGACATTATCATACTTTCCAAACATGTTTTTGTCTAAATAAAAATAACTAAAAATACTTAACTTTACAGCAAACTGCCAATCAAATTTTACGTTGTTCTTTAGAGCCCCTCAGTGGCCTAGTGGTTAGAGTGTCCGCCCTGAGATGGGTAGGTTGTGAGTTCAAACCCCGGCCGAGTCATACCAAAGACTATACAAATGGGAGCCATTACCTCCCTGCTTGGCACTCAGCATCAAGGGTTGGAATTGGGGGTTAAATCACCAAAAATGATTCCTGGGCGCAGCCACCGCTGCTGCCCACTGCTCCCCTCACCTCCCAGAGGGTGATCAAGGGTGATGGGTCAAATGCAGAGAATAATTTCGCCACACCTAGTGTGTGTGTGACAATCATTGGTACTTTAACTTTTTTAACGCTAACTTACAGCGTACATTTAAAAAAACTACTACTGTTTTCTTGCGTGTTTGTTGACTGAGCTGCCAGTGTTTGACTGCAAAATCTACGGTTGTTGTTTTTAACGGTGTATTACTGTAAATGGAAAGACGGTACATTTGTCTTTACGGTAGAAAAACTGGCAGCTAAGTTGCCAGAATAAAAAAAGAACTTGTACTGTTTTTCCATTAACAATATAATGTTGTAAAAAACAATGTAAATTTAACACAAACTTTCTGGCAACTAAGCTGGCAGCTTTTTCCGTAAAGCCCCCCCCCCCCAAAAAAACCCAAAATGTTGTAAAAATTTTTTTTAAAAACACCATATTTTACAGTAAAATCTTGTAAATGTATAGTTGTTACTGTAAAATGGACAGTCTACTTAAAACAATTTATATAATTAATAATGAAATCCAAAGGCAAATTCATACATTATTAAGTTAAAGTTAAAGTGCCAATGATTGTCACACTCACACACTAGGTGTGGCGAAATTATTCTCTGCATTTGACCCATCACCCTTGATCACCCCCTTGGAGGTGAGGGGAGCAGTGAGCAGCAGCGGTGGCCGCGCCCGGGGATAATTTTTTGGTGATTTAACCCCCAATTCCAACCTTTGATGCTGAGTGCCAAGCAGGGAGGTAATGAGTCCCATTTTTATAGTCTTTGGTATGACTCAGCCGGGTTTTGAACTCACAACCTACCAATCTCAGGGCGGAGAATCTAACCCAGGGGTCCCCAAACTACGGCCTGCGGGCCTGATACGGCCCCCCAGCGTCCAAAATCCGGCCTGCCGGAAGTCCCAAGTTAAAAAATATGTATATATATATTTTTTTTTTGTATTACTATAACTTACTAGTTCATTTTCTACCGTCTCCTAGCCACTCAGGCAAATCATATTGTCTAAAAATGCATTTTACCATCGATAACGTGACATGCAGCAAGTGCGCTCTTTAAGTCAATTAGTGCGCGAGGAATATATATGTATGAATGCATATATATACACACATATAGACACATATACATATATACACATATATACACATATACATAAATATATACATATACACACATATACATATATATATACATGGACATCCAATCAATCCAATCCACTTTATTTATATAGCACATTTACACAACAAGAATGTTTCCAAAGTGTTGCACAGCCATGTTAAAAACAATATTAAAAACAATATTAAAAACAATATTATGCTACACCAATGACTGAATAAAAACAAAGAATAAATGAATAGAAAACCAATACAGATACAATATAAAAAATAAACATATACATAGACATATACATATATACACACACACACACATATATACACATTTACATATATACACACACACACACACACACACATTTACATATATATATATATATATATATATTACATATATATATATATATATATATATATATATATATATATATATATATATATATATATATATATATATATATATATATATATATACACTACCGTTCAAAAGTTTGGGGTCACATGTAAATGTCCTTATTTATGAAGGAAAAGCACTGTACTTTTCAATGAAGATAACTTTAAACTAGTCTTAACTTGAAAGAAATACACTCTATACATTGCTAATGTGGTAAATGACTATTCTAGCTGCAAATGTCTGCTTTTTGGTGCAATATCTACATAGGTGTATAGAGGCCCATTTCCAGCAACTATCACTCCAGTGTTCTAATGGTACAATGTGTTTGCTCATTGGCTCAGAAGGCTAATTGATGATTAGAAAACCCTTGTGCAATCATGTTCACACATCTGAAAACACTTTAGCTCGTTACAGAAGCTACAAAACTGACCTTCCTTTGAGCAGATTGACTTTCTGGAGCATCACATTTGTGGGGTCAAATAAACGCTCAAAATGGCCAGAAAAAGAGAACTTTCATCTGAAACTCCACAGTCTATTCTTGTTCTTAGAAATGAAGGCTATTCCACTAAATTGTTTGGGTGACCCCAAACTTTTGAACGGTAGTGTATATATATATATATATATATATATATATATATATATATATATATATATATATATATATATATATATATATATATATATATATATATATATATATATATATATATATATATATATATAGCGCGGCCCCCAGCCAAATTGTTTTACCACAATGTGGCCCCGGAGTCAAAAAGTTTGGGGACCCCTGCTCTAAATACTAGGCCTCTGAGTAGGGTTAGAGTGGCCGTGCCAGCAATCTGAGGGTTACTGGTTCAATCCCCACCTTCTACTATCCTAGTCACATCTGTTGTGTCCTTGAGCAAGACACTTCACCCTTGCTCCTGATGGGTCCTGGTTAGCACCTTGCATGGCAGCTCCCGCCATCGGTGTGTGAAGTTACAAGGATGGAGACAAGGTCACTTACTTCACGTGGGAGGAGGTACGGTATTAAACTATACGAGTATAAATATAGTCAATATATATGATAGGAGCTGTCTGCTGTTTTTAAAATTAGGGTTAGGGTTTTTTTTTGTTTTTTTTTCTAGATCACACCATCTTTACCTACATGTCCCGTGTACAAATTATACACAGACGCACATATTAATATCCTCAATTTGTTCCATTTAAAATCCATTTTTAATGTGAGGTGTCAAGTCATTAAATGACAGATCAGCAATGGGCTTGTGGGGCCAATAAGGGTATTTGACCATGTCCAACTTGGTCTCCGGGAAGGCCTCAGTATAATCGTCAACTGTCATCTGGTCGAAGGGGATCATATTCGTATACTTCTCCAACTGTTTCTCAAGCGGCCCTCTGATAACTGCCATGTGGCCCTCAATAAAAACCAGTTTGACATCCCTAAACTAAAACAATGAAGGTACAGAAGCTATTTCCATCCATCCATCTTCAACCGCTTATCCGGAATCGGGTCGCGGGGACAGCAGCTCCAGCAAAGACCCCCAGACTTCCCTCTCCAGAGCAACATTTGCGACTTCCTCCTGGGGAATCCCGAAGCGTTCCCAGGCCAGAGAGGAGATGTAATCCCCCCATCTGGTCCTTGGTCTGCCGCGGGGCCTCCTCCCAGTGGGACGTGCAACGAGGACCTCCCTAGGGAGACGCTCGTGAGGCATCCGCACGAGATGCCCGAACCACCTAAGCTGGCTCCTTTCCAAGCGAAGGAGCAGCGGCTCTACTCCGAGTCTCTCTCGGGTGACTGCACTTCTCACCCTATCTCTAAGGGAGATGCCAGCCACCCTTCTGAGGAAACTCATTTCGGCCGCTTGTATCCGCGATCTTATTCTTTCGGTCATTACCCACACTTCATGACCATAGGTGAGAGTAGGAATGTAGATAGCTCGGTAGACCGAGAGCTTTGCCTTCTGGCTCAGCTCCCGTTTCGTCACAACAGTGCGGCAGAGAGACTGCAATACTGCCCCAGCTGCTCCGATTCTCCGGCTGATTTCCTTCTCCATCTTTCCCTCACTCGTGAACAAGACCCCGAGATACTTAAACTCCTCCACCTGGGACAGAGTCCTGTCCCCTACCCGGACTGTACAAACCATCGGTTTCCTGCTGAGAACCATGGCCTCAGATTTGGAGATGCTGATCCTCATTCCAGCCGCTGAACACTCGGCTGCGAACCGATCCAGTGAGAGCTGAAGGTCACGAACCGAAGGTGCCATCAGGACCACATCATCTGCAAACAGCAGTGACGCAACCTTTAGCCCCCCGAGACGTATACCCTCTCCGCCATGGCCACGACTCCGCCTAGAAATCCTGTCCATGAAAATCACAAACAGGATAGGTGACAGAGCGCAGCCCTGGCGGAGACCAACCCCCACTGGAAACGGATCCGACTTACATCCAAGCACCCGGACACAACTCTCGCTTTGGTTGTACAGAGATTGGATGGCCCTCAACAGGGTTCCCCTCACTCCGTACTCCCTCAGCACCTCCCACAAG
Source organism: Entelurus aequoreus (assembly GCF_033978785.1). Classification (NCBI taxonomy): domain Eukaryota; kingdom Metazoa; phylum Chordata; class Actinopteri; order Syngnathiformes; family Syngnathidae; genus Entelurus; species Entelurus aequoreus. Next base: position 89,337,965 of record NC_084734.1, on the reverse strand, counting down.
ATCTCCCGAGGGACGCGGTCATACGCCTTCTCCAAATCCACAAAACACATGTAGACTGGATAGGCATACTCCCAGGCCCTCTCCAGGATTCCCGCAAGCGTAAAGAGTTGGTCAGTTGTTCCACGACCAGGACGGAATCCACATTGCTCCTCTTGAATCTGAGGTTCGACTATCGGCCGGACCCTCCTTTCCAGTACCTTGGCGTAAACTTTCCCAGGGAGGCTGAGTAGTGTGATACCCCTGTAATTAGCACACACCCTCTGGTCCCCCTTTTTGAAAAGGGGAACCACCACCCCAGTCTGCCACTCCCTCGGCACTGTCCCAGACTTCCACGCAATGTTGAAAAGGGAAGCTATTTATTTATGAATATTCCTGCTTGCATTGACCTGAAGAGGGCAACAAACTACAAGTGGAGGAATAAGCACACATCTGCTGCTCTCAATTTGACCTTTCTCTTTACCCACACCATCAATGCACTGCAAAAAGTCAGTGTTCAAAAACAAGAAAAAAAAATACAAAAATGAGGGGTATTTTATTTGAACTAAGCAAAATTATCTGCCAATAGTACAAGACAATGTGGCTTGTCAAGACTTTCCAAAACAAGTAAAATTAGCTAACCTCAATGAACCCAAAAATACCTTAAAATAAGTATACTCTCACTAATAACAAGTGCACTTTTCTCGCTACAAAAAAAACGAGACCTTTTTGCTCAATATGTTGAAAAATATTCTGAAATGAAGTAAATGCTAGTGCCATTATCTTGACATAATGATATGCGCTCGGCATTACATTTCTTGAAAGCAGCAAACTTATACTAAAAACTAATGTATTGTTCTTAATGGAAAGGCAACAAGGCAAGCGCTTGTTACTCTCGGGGTCTCCTAGCCGCTCAGGCAAATCATATTGTCTAAAAATGCATTTTTCCATGGATAACATGACATCATCGCGCCAAGTGCGTGCTCTTTCAGTCAATTAGTGCGCATATATACAGCCCGGCCCCCGGCCAAAATTTTTGAAATTGTAATTTTGAGGAATTTATCTGAATGTGCATGAACTATTTCTGTTCAAAATTGTTAGAAATGTCACATGCTAAAGGCCTACTGAAAGCCACTACTAGCGACCACGCAGTCTGATAGTTTATACATCAATGATGAAATCTTAACATTGCAACACATGCCAATACGGCTGGGTTAACTTATAAATTGCAATTTAAAATTTCCCGCCACACTTCCGGTTGAAAACGTCTAGATATGATGACGTATGCGCGTGACGGAATCAGTTGATGCGGAAGTATTGGTACGCCATTGAATCCAATACAAAAAAGCTCTGTTTTCATTTAAAAATTCCACAGTATTCTGGACATCTGTGTTGGTGAATCTTTTGCAATTTGTTTAATGAACAATGGAGACTGCAAAGAAGAAAGTTGTAGGTGGGATCGGTGTATTAGAGACGGACTACAGCAACACAACCAGGAAGAGAGAGATGGATAGCAGACGCGTTAGCCGCCGAACTCACCTTGTCTTCCTCCGTCTCGCCGACCGCATCTGTGATCGGGTGAAGTCCTTCGTCGCACCGTCGATCGCTGGAACGCAGGTGAGCACGGGTGTTGATGAGCAGATGAGGGCTGGCTGGCGTAGGTGGATAGCTAATGTTTTTAGCATAGCTCTGTGATGTCCGGATGCTAAGTTAGCTTCAATGGCGTCATTAGCAACAGCATTGTTAACCTTCGCCAGGCTGGAAAGCATTAACCGTGTCGTTACATGTCCATGGTTTAATAGTATTGTTGATCTTCTGTCTATCCTTCCAGTCAGGGATTTATTTATTTTGTTTCTATATGCAGTTAAGCACGATGCTATCACGTTAGCTCCGTAGCTAAAGTGTTTCGTCGATGTATTGTCGTGGAGATAAAAGTCACTGTGAATGTCCATTTCGCGTTCTCGACTCTCATTTTCAAGAGGATATAGTATCCCAGGTGGTTTAAAATACAAATCCGTGATCCACAATAGAAAAAGGAGAGAGTGTGGAATCCAATGAGCCAGCTTGTACCTAAGTTACGGCCAGGGCGAAAAAAGATATGTCTTGCACTGCACTCTAGTCCTTCACTCTAACGTTCCTCATCCACAAATCTTTCATCCTCGCTCAAATTAATGGGGTAATCGTCGCTTCCTCGGTCCGAATCTCTCTCGCTGCGTTGAAAACAATAGGGAAATGTGAGGAGCCTTTCAATTGACTACGTCACGCTACTTCCGGTAAAGGCTAGGCTTTTTTTTATCAGAGACCAAAAGTTGCGAACTTTATCGTCGTCGTTCTATACTAAATCCTTTCAGCAAAAGTATGGCAATATCGCGAAATGATCAAGTATGACACATAGAATGGATCTGCTATCCCCGTTTAAATAAAAAAAATTCATTTCAGTAGGCCTTTAAATGTTTAAATATTAACTGTCAGTTTACTGTACTGTGCCAACTGTACTACTATATGAGTACATATTTTCTATTGTTTCATTGAAAATAAAACAGCAAAGTCAATTTGGCTGTCATCTGTTTGAATTATGAGACACAATTGTGTCAAAATCATGATTTTTTTTTCATGCTTGAGGTAAGAAATGATTACATTAAAAAAGTAGTTTTATACTTGTGAGTGTTGATGACACAGCTTTGCAACAGTTGATATTCTAATTTCAAGCATGTTTTACTCAATATAGCTCATCAAATCTCAGCAACAAGCTATAATATCTTACTGAGATCATTTAGGACCAAAACACTTAAAACAAGTAAAACACTCTAACATAAAATCTGCTTAGTGAGAAAAATTATCTTACTAGACAGAAAATAAGCAAATATCACCCTTATTTGAGATGTTTCATCTTACTTAGATTTTAGTTTTTGCAGTGTGTAAAACCGCCATTTATATTTGATTTGTTCAGCCACTATGTGGTTCGATCAGCATGTAAAGGAACTAAACAGTCATTAAAGATTCATGTCAGTAACTTTAGTGAGAACACTTACGATCATCTTTAACAGCTTGTGTTAATGGCAAGTGCTAAAAGCTTACATACTGTAAACATAACACCAAACAATAGAACATGACTTCATGCAGGGGTTAAATAAACACGGCCGAGTTAAAAGTAAAGGAACATGCAGGTCCGTACTGTACCGTGACAGCTGTGCCACTATAAATACTATTATTATTCAAGCCCTGCTGAAAAAAGTTCTGCTCTGCTGCCCGAATGAACCCGGGTGGGTTTTTTTGTGTGTCTATAAATCTTGAATATTTATCTTAAAATGGGCTTAGTGTCAGGAAAGTCTATGTATATGGATTTAAAGTAAACAGTGCAGCATAAACAGTGTTGGCATTCTTCTCTGTCTAGGCTGGCGAGACGTTCAAGCGCGCAAGAGAAGAACTAATAAGAGGTTTGTGTGCTCCTTTTCACCAAATCTAAGAACTTCCATGTGTGGGATGGAGGGACCAGCGAAGCCGGGCGGCGTTTCTGGGTGTTGTTGATAAATGGCTTACGCTTTGCATAGTAGAGTTTTAACTTGCACTTACAGATGTAGCGACGAAGTGTAGTTACTGACAGTGGTTTTCTGAAGTGTTCCTGAGCCCATGCGGTGATATCCTTTACACACTGATGTCGTTTTTTGATGCAGTACCGCCTGAGGGATCGAAGGTCACGGGCATTCAATGTTTATTACGCTTACGTGCAGTGATTTCTCTGAACCTTTTAAGTTACAGTTAAAGTTAAAGTACCAATGATTGTCACACACACACTAGGTGTGGTGAAATTTGTCCTCTGCATTTGACACATCCCCTTGATCACCCCCTGGGAGGTGAGGGGAGCAGCGGGCAGTGGCGGTGCTGCGCCCGGGAATCATTTTTGGTGATTTAACCCCCAATTCCAACTCTTGATGCTGAGTGCCAAGCAGGGAGGTAATGGGTCCCATTTTTATAGTCTTTGGTATGACTCGGCCGGGGTTTGAACTCACAACCTACCGATGTCAGGGCGGACACTCTAACCACTAGGCCACTGAGTAGGTTTTGATGATATTACGGACCATAGATGGTGAAATCCCTAAATTCCGTGCAATAGCTCGTTGAGAAATGTTGTTCTTAAACTGATTTTTACAACAAAGTTCTAAAGCTTAGTGATATATCAGATTGTAGGTGGGTTTATTTTTACCCTTAGCTTTCATATTTCCCTGTGTTTGTTGCATTTTTGTTGCATTTCGCTTGATTGTAAAATATGTCGATGGAGAGGTGGTGTGACGTTCATACACTACCGTTCAAAAGTTTGGGGTCACATGTAAATGTCCTTATTTTTGAAGGAAAAGCACTGTACTTTTCAATGAAGATAACTTTAAACTAGTCTTAACTTTACAGAAATACACTCTATACATTGCTAATGTGGTAAATGACTATTCTAGCTGCAAATGTCTGCTTTTTGGTGCAATATCTACATAGGTGTATAGAGGCCCATTTCCAGCAACTATCACTCCAGTGTTCTAATGGTACAATGTGTTTGCTCATTGGCTCAGAAGGCTAATTGATGATTAGAAAACCCTTGTGCAATCATGTTCACACATCTGAAAACACTTTAGCTCGTTATAGAAGCTATAAAACTGACCTTCCTTTGAGCAGATTGAGTTTCTGGAGCATCACATTTGTGGGCTCAATTAAACGCTCAAAATGGCCAGAAAAAGAGAACTTTCATCTGAAACTCCACAGTCTATTCTTGTTCTTAGAAATTAAGGCTATTCCACAAAATTGTTTGGGTGACCCCAAACTTTTGAACGGTAGTGTATGTTGTCAATATTCAGTGTTTTATCGTTCATAGTTAATATTGTAAATCCCACATTCTTTATTTTCATGTACATTCTGGGTGTCTCATTAAGTAAAACAATTTAAAATTCCATTCCGTTTTTAAGGCGGTCTGTGATAATGTTTTTAGCATTCAATCAGACATTATTGTGAGTTTTTGTATTAGGGTTCCTAAAAATAGATATACCAGCCCCCAGACACATTTTTTTCTCTAAATTTGGCCCCCCCAAGTCCAAATACTTGCCCGGGCCTGACACACATATTTGAGATAAAAACCTTTCACGTTCCACTTGTATCCTCCACTGACAGCGTTCATCTCTTGCTGTGTTGATCAAACACTTTCGGTGTCACTGACATTAAGGTTAACACCTTGGATAGTTTTAATGCAGGAGTCACCAACGCGGTGCCCGCGGGCACCAGGTAGCCCGTAAGGACCAGATGAGTAGCCCGCTGGCCTGTTCTAAAAATAGCTCAAATAGCAGCACTTACCAGTGAGCTGCCTCTATTTTTAAATTGTATTTATTTACTAGTGTGACAGTCCTAACTGTCGTGCAGGTTCTCAGGACCATCCAGGGAAGACTTTGTCGTGAGACGGTTTAGACTTCTTTATTATTTCAATCACAGAGGCTTTTGCGTGCTTTTCAGCAGCTGCCTTTTTTCTCACGTGAGCACACGAATGGTTTCCTCCCGTCCGCCGTCTGCTTTTCAGCAGCACGTCGCCGTCGTTTGCGTGGCAGCAGAGGATGGTTTTCTCCCGTCCGCCGTCTTTCCCCGTCTCCTCCCTTGATGTTCACGTCTCTCACCCTTTTATACGGTCCGAGAGGGTGATTGCACCGTCCACAGCTGCGCGCTCCACGCACCTTATGCTGATGGCAGCGTCGCTCCCAGCGCGCCCCGCCTTGCCGCTCGCTCGTCCACGCCTACTCGCCGCCATCTTGGAGCGGGCGCCGTCGGTCCGCCGGCCCCGCCTCCCCACAACTAGCAAGCTGGTCTCGCTTTGCTCAACATTTTTAATTCTAAGAGAGACAAAACTCAAATAGAATTTGAAAATCCAAGAAAATATTTGAAAGACTTGGTCTTCACTTGTTTAAATAAATTCATTTATTTTTTTACTTTCCTTCTTATAACTTTCAGAAAGACAATTTTAGAGAAAAAATACAACCTTAAAAATGATTTTAGGATTTTTAAACACATATACCTTTTTACCTTTTAAATTCCTTCCTCTTCTTTCCTGACAATTTAAATCAATGTTCAAGTATTTTTTTTTGTTTATTGTAAAGAATAATAAATACATTTTAATTTAATTCTTCATTTTAGCTTCTGTTTTTTCAACAAAGAATATTTGTGAAATATTTCTTCAAACTTATTATGATTAAAATTCAAAAAAAATATTCTGGCAAATCTAGAAAATCTGTAGAATCAAATTTAAATCTTATTTAAAATTTTGTTCTGGAAAATCTAGAAGAAATAATGATTTGTCTTTGTTAGAAATATAGCTTGGTCCAATTTGTTATATATTCTAACAAAGTGCAGAATGGATTTTAACCTATTTAAAACATGTCATCAAAATTCTAAAATTAATCTTAATCAGGAAAAATTACTAATGATGTTCCATACATTTTTTTTTTTTTTTTTTAAATTTTACATGAGATATTATTTGTACAAACATGGTGCAAAGTAATTCATGATTTGTTAAAAAAAAATTTTAGTGGCTAGCTAGTTAAAATGGGATATTGTGATTTCACAAGACTGTCTTAGAAGTGATCATTTGAAAATGTTCAATTTAAAAAATGTGCACTTAGAGAAAATATAAAAATAAAGTGTTGCATATTGATATTTATCTGTTTCTATATATATTTAATGGGAGAAATCATTAAGATGATCAGTGTTTCCACAAAGATAAATATCATTAATTATTAATAATAACATAGAGTTAAAGGTAAATTGAGCAAATTGGCTATTTCTGGCAATTTATTAAAGTGTGTATCAAACTGGTAGCCCTTCGCATTAATCAGTAAACAAGAAGTAGCTCTTGGGTTCAAAAAGGTTGGTGACCCCTGCTTTAATGAATACTGTTTTTCTTCTCACATTCTCCTTAAACATATCTCCCGCTTCATTTTTTATTAAAACTGCGCCAACGATTTGAAGACAAGAATTATAAAAAAATAAATTGTTTTGAATAGAATCATCAAAAAGGAATACACTTCATTGATTGTTTTTCAAGAGACCTTTGTAGCCCCTGGCAACTGCCTGTGTTTACCTAAAGGTAAGTCCGCCCCTGCTTTCATGAAGTTCTTAATGTCCATTACAGGGCAGCACCTCAGATTATAATGTATAGATCAGTGCGTACAACGTGTTTATCGATTCTATTTACGTTTTAAGAAGCATTAGATGCAGTGTCATGTGACCAGATAAGAGTTCTGTCCATTAGTGGGTTTTCAACTGCGGCACGTTGTTGTTTTTTTACGAATAATAACCAATACTTAAACGGTTTTATTATTCTATCACCTGAAAAACTTTTGCAACTATATGTTTTAGTAAAATTTGTTAGATTTAGTCCACTCCTATTTACAGACACACTTTAAATCCCAAGGGGTGTCGCTTGGCAACCCAGAGTTTGTTTAGGATGCAGGATGGTGTGCTTATTTTTGAGCCACTTCTATTGTTTGGGTCATTAAAATGCCAGAAGGCCTATCTACGACCCATCTTCAGTGGTCTAGCTGTGTCACGGTCCCAAAGCTGCACTGCAAAAACAATACAAAAATTAGGGGTATTTTATTTGAACTAATCAAAATGATCTGCTAATAGAACAAGAAAACTTGGCTTGTCAAGACTTTCCAAAACAAGTAAAAATAGCTAACCTCAATGAACCCAAAAATAGCTTGAAATAAGTATATTCTCACTAATAACAAGTGCACTTTTCTTGGTAGAAAAAAATGAGACTTTTGCTCAATATGTTGAAAAATATTCTTTAATGAAGTAAATGCTAGTGCCATTATCTTGACATAATGATATGCGCTCGGTATCATGATTTTTTATTTCATGCTTGAAGTAAGAAATGATTACTTTAAAAAAAGTAGTTTTCTACTTGTGAGTGTTGATGACACAGCTTTGCAACACTTGATATTCTAGTTTCAAGCATGTTTTACTCAATATAGCTCATCAAATCTCAGCAACAAGCTGTAATATCTTACTGACATCATTTAGGAGCAAAACACTTCAAACAAGTAAAACACTCTAACATAAAATCTGCTTAGTGAGAAGAATGATCTTATCAGACAGAAAATAAGCAAATATCCCCCTTATTTGAGATATTTCATCTTACTTAGATTTCACTTTTTGCAGTGTGGGGTATGGAGGTTAATGTGTGTCTTTCTTACGAAAGCTTTTATTTTGACACTGAATTTATGTACCGTATTTTCCGCACTATAAGGCGCTCCTAAAAACCTCCAGTTTTCTCAAAAGCTGGCAGTGCGCCTTATAATCCGGTGCGCCTTATATATGGACCAATATTGAGCCACAACAGGTCTTGCAACTACGGGGTGCATAACGTAACCCCAGCCTCTACTGTAGCGTCTATTCTATGCGCCTTATAATGCGGTGCGCCTTATATATGAACACATTTTTAAAATAGGCCATTCATTGAAGGTGCGCCTTATAATCCGGTGCGCCTTATAGTGCGGAAAATACGGTAACTGGCTTTTTTTGCATTTGAATTTAGTGAACTGAATTTTTTTTTTTTACATCAAATTATGCTGACAGTTGCATTAAAAATACATTTAGTGTTTTGAAATTCAGTGTAAAAAAATGTCAATGTAAAAAAACAATGCAGTGTATAAAAATACATTTAAAAAATATTCAGTGCTGAAAAATTCCATGTCGAAAAATTTGCTGGACTCACTTACGGTAAATTAAGGCTAAAGCAATCGATTGTGTCTCAGAACCAGCCAATGAGGTGTCAAGTTTGTCTTGATTTTTAAAGCAGCTCATTTTTTGACACTGAATTTTTCAATTCTGAATTTTTTACAAGTAATTTTTATACACTGATTTTTTTTTACACTGAATTTTACAATTACATTGTCAGCATACACTACCATTCAAAAGTTTGGGGTCACCCAAACAATTTTGTGGAATAGCCTTCATTTCTAAGAACAAGAATAGACTTTCGAGTTTCAGATGAAAGTTCTCTTTTTCTGGCCATTTTGAGCGTTTAATTGACCCCACAAATGTGATGCTCCAGAAACTCAATCTGCTCAAAGGAAGGTCAGTTTTGTAGCTTCTGTAAGGAGCTAAAGTGTTTTCAGATGTGTGAACATGATTGCACAAGGCTTTTCTAATCATCAATTAGCCTTCTGAGCCAATGAGCAAACACATTGTACCATTAGAACACTGGAGTGATAGTTGCTGGAAATGGGCCTCTATACACCTATGTAGATATTGCACCAAAAAGCAGACATTTGCAGCTAGAATAGTCATTTACCACATTAGCAATGTATAGAGTGTATTTCTGTAAAGTTAAGACTAGTTTAAAGTTATCTTCATTGAAAAGTACAGTGCTTTACATGTGACCCCAAACTTTTGAACGGTAGTGTAATTTGATGTAAAAAATTCAGTTTACAAAAGTCTAATGCACAAAAGTTATATGAATTCAAGCTTTCGTAATAAAGACACAAATTGAATTATATTTTTATATTTATATAGCGCTTTTCTCTAGTGACTCAAAGCGCTTTTACATAGTGAAACCCAATATCAGAGTTACATTTAAAGCAGTGTGGGTGGCACTGGGAGCAGGTGGGTAAAGTGTCTTGCCCAAGGACACAACGGCAGTGACTAGGATGGCGGTAAGCGGGGATCGAACCTGGAACCCTCAAGTTGCTGGCACGGCCACTCCACCAACCAAGCTATGAACCTCCATACTGGTGTCCCTTTGTTTTCGATGTTTTTTCTGTATTTTTCTTGGTCAAGCGACTCAAGCCACATCATTGTCTGCACTGAGAAGGAAGGGGAAGGGTTACAGTCACGCTTGAAAGTTGAAAATATGAGGAAATTCATTAAAATTCGGACACATTCCAATTGCAATGATAGTCGCACAAAGGCAGAGTTATGTAACCTGCCTGTGTCCTGCCGGAGCTACAACCGGAGTCCCCTAATTGAGAGTCAGAAGCGTGAGCTAAAAAGCTAAACACAAGCTCTCGGCTCATTGTCCAGCACGTTTCTTTTAAGGCGTCAAGGAAGTAAGGTGTCCCAAGGTAGAACCACAGAGCTGCACCAGCTGTCATAGATTGCATGTAGACCACAGCAAATTCTTTTCAGTGGGTCTTTCCCTCGGAAAAAAACTAATAAATCTTAAGCTTTTATTCTGAAAGTTATTTTTTATGCAGCAGTATGCCGTCTAATAACGTTCCTAAGGGTGGCTACAATGGTGCTATTTGAAATGAAAATTAAATAAAAAGTGCTAATGCTAATCGCTAGCACGGCAATGGAATACTTAATATAAATTAGCATCGGGCAAGCAAATTTTCTTCTTGTTATTTGTCAACATTACACATTATAATTGGCATGCTTTACGACAGACCTGGGCAAATTAAGGGCTGAGGGCGGCATGCGGCCCGTTAATAGAATAGAGTAGAGTTTTATTTTTCATTATTACAGTGAACAGGTTCAAAGAACAACGAAATTGGAGCAGATCCCCTAAGGTGCATACACAATAATTTAGTAATATAAATAGTAAAAAAAAGATTAAAAAAAAGAAGATATGTATCTATATATATATATATATATATATATATATATATATATATATATATATATGTATATATCCACACACATGCATATATCCATACATATGCATATATATACATATACACATATAACATTATTGCACATTATTGTCCGAAAAAATAAAAAGACATGACACATGAGGACATGACGGACACATTGTGCTCACTCAGGCCAATGCTACTATGGCTCTTGGGTAAAAACAGTTTTTTAGTCGATTTGTGCTCGATTTTAGCACCCTATAGCGTCTGCCCGTGGTGAGCAGTTGTAGGTGGCAGTGCCCGGGGTGGAATGGGTCTTTCAGGATGCTCTGTGCCTTCCTGAGACAGCTAGGAGCTGTACAGGTCAGCCAGGGAGGGGAGGGGGCATCCGATGATCGTCTTTACGACCCTCTGGAGCGCCTTTCTCTCTGCGGCCTTGCAGCTGCTGAACTACACGCAGATGCAGTAGGTCAGGATGCTCTCAATAGAGCACCGGTAGAAGGACACCAGCAGTTCCTGTGAGAGGTGCTTGTTCCTGAGTATTCTCAGGAAGTGCAGTCTCTGATGTGCCCTCTTGATGGTAGCCGTGGTGTTGGTGCTCCAGGTTAGGTCGTCGGCTAGGTGGACTCCCAGGAAGCGGAAGTCGGAAACCCTCTCCACGCAGTCACCGCTGATGACCAGGGGCAGGATGTCCGTTTTTTTCCTCCTGAAGTCTATGACCAGCTCCTTGGTCTTGGAGGTGTTCAGGGCCAGGTTGTTTACTGTGCACCACTCCGACAGCTTCTCCACCTCGTCCCGATATGCAGCCTCGTCTCCCCTCGAGATGAGCCCCACTACGGTGGTGTCATCCGCAAATTTGATGACGGAGTTGCTGGAGTGGGCAGGTGTGCAGTCGTATGTGTAGAGGGAGTAGCGTAGGGGGCTCAGCACGCAGCCCTGTGGAGAGCCGGTGCTGAGGTATAGGCTCGATGACATGTGGCGGCCCAACTGCACCCTCTGGGGGCGGTTGGATAAGAAGTCCTTAATCCGCATGCAGATGGAGTTTGGCACCAGGATTATTGTGGAGGTCTTCAGGCATGATGGGATGACGGCCTGAGAGAGGGACTGGGTGAAGATCTTAGTAAATACCCCAGCCAGCTGGTCTGCACAGTCCCTCAGTACCTGTCCCGGGACCCCATCTGGGCCTGTAGCCACATTTTTTCTCTAAATTTCTCCCCCCGATTTAAAACAATTGCCCAGGCCTGCTTTACGGTCATGTTTACTGTGTTTAAAGTAAAGGCTTAATGGAACTTAAATGGAGTTATCTGTTATCTGTCAACTGAGCTAGTTCAGACACTTTTGGTGGAATTCAACAGTTTGTGGATAAAACATTATTATTATTATTTGCACTACAATACCTCCCTGAACTGTCTCTTCACTAAATATATCTGAGGAATTTCAATTTACAGTAGAAGCGCTTGTTATTGAGGTGTGATTTAGGGTCCCGCAACAAAACCAGTTAAGAATAACTGGCCTGTAGTATGTATGTAAGTATGTAAGTTTTTAGTGAGCGAATCCATAAGGCGCTCATAAAAGAGCCGGAATTGTCCTCGGCACTGCTCGGGCTGCCTGGTAACATGCTGCAGTTTTTACTAGAGCTGCTCTTTATCTTACCCAAACCCATTTTTACATCCATCCATCCATTTTCTACCGCTTGTCCCTTTCGGGTACATCAGTATTTAAAATAGTGTTGCATTTACAAATGGATATGACCTTTGTCCTAATGTTTGTGCAGTAGTAACATACTGTATCAGTGCTAAATTGGGCGAGATGATTGTGACAATATTGGCTGCTTATGTTGTTTTTTGGGGATTTTCTTTAGGTCACAATTGCTTCCCTGATTACTACTGAAGATTCTGGGGGTGAACCTCACATCCATGTCTCGCTGACTGAGCTGACATTGCTTCCATCCATCCTGCTTCATGCATCAGAGGTGAGTTTGGGTTCATGCCGCTCCTAGGTTTCCAGGGGCCTCCAGGGAAATGCAGGGGTCAAACACTGGGAGATCATTGCTCAGTTTTACCTGAAAACACAACCAGCAAAGGCAGTTTCAGCTAAAGCAGGGGTCTCAAATTCAATTTAACTCAGGGCCGCCGGAGGTAGAGCGGTTCACAATTTGGGAACCACTTCTACCAGCAGCTACAGTGACCCTGAACTACGGTTAGCCTTAACCTCTTAAGGCCCAAGCTGTTTGTTTACATGTTTTTTTTATTTCTCTTTGCTATTTAGACTTATTGGACCCTAATTAGAATAAACACTAACAATCATCTTTTGATATGATGTACTTAGTCCATAAGTACACAACCGTGTACTTCATGTTTAGTGACATGCCAATTCTTATTTTTACACTTTTCTTTCCAAATTCCATTGTATGTTATACTCTTCTGACACCACCAGATGGCAGTACAAGTGTCCACATAAGGGCCATAAAACCTCAATTCAGTAGTGTACACAATTGTGGAAATAAGAGCTAAAAGGTGCTGTCCACGCATGTGGCCACTCAGGCCTTTAGAGGTTAAGTCATCATAAATGAAAAGTTGAATAGAACAATTAGCGGTGTCCCCATCAACATGTATGGCCTCCGATATCAATCTAAATTTTTGGGCCTTAGATTAGAAGCGAACACATTTTTCTAAAGTGTATCTTATTAAATGTAGAATTTGCTAGTGTTGTTGTCAATCAATTAAAGTTTATTTACACTACCGTTCAAAAGTTTGGGGTCACCCAAACAATTGTGTGTTTGAGCCTTCATTTCTAAGAACAAGAATAGACTGGAGTTTCAGATGAAAGTTCTCTTTTTCTGGCCATTTTGAGCGTTTATTTGACCCCACAAATGTGATGCTCCAGAAAGTCAATCTGCTCAAAGGAAGGTCAGTTTTGTAGCTTCTGTAACGAGCTAAAGTGTTTTCAGATGTGTGAACATGATTGCACAAGGGTTTTCTAATCATCAATTAGCCTTCTGAGCCAATGAGCAAACACATTGTACCATTAGAACACTGGAGTGATAGTTGCTGGAAATGGGCCTCTATGTAGATATTGCACCAAAAAGCAGACATTTGCAGCTAGAATAGTCATTTACCACATTAGCAATGTATAGAGTGTATTTCTGTAAAGTTAAGACTAGTTTAAAATTATCTTCATTGAAAAGTACAGTGCTTTTCCTTCAAAAATAAGGACATTTACATGTGACCCCAAACTTTTGAACGCTAGTGTATATAGCCAAATATATGTCCCTTTTAAAAAAGAAAAGTGACACATGTTTAAAATCACTTTTAAATTGTCTTGAGGACATAAAAGCATGGTTGGCGGTAAACTTTCTAAATTTAAATGAGAACAAGATGGAAATAATTTCATTTGACTCCAAAGTAAAACAGAATGCTCCCCCCAGTCACCTGGACCCACTGATGCCTTATTCAAAACCCACAGTCACCAATCTTGGTTTTAAGTTCGACAATGATCTTAAATTGGAACATTAGATTAACTCCGTTGTACGATCTAGTTTTTATCATCCAAGACTTTTAGCAAAAATTAAATCAGTTTTATCTTTTAAAGAATTTGAGCAGGTAATCCATGCTTTTATTTCATCACGTTTGGACTACTACTTTGGAACGAACCAGAACTTTTGAACGGTAGTGTACATAATATATACATATATTTATTTATTTATTTTTTACTAAATAAAGTGGCTAGTGCACACTGCACAATAACTAAAAATAGGATTCCTATTAAAAAAAAAAGTTTTTTTCCTGAAGGAAAAAAACACATACCTGACTTTGTAAACAATAACAAAAAATGACCAACATTTTTGAAAATAATAAGAACAAGAACAATTACAAGAACAGTTTCCAAAAACAATTTAAAATGTGGACTCATCAGACCACAGAACACTTTTCCACTTTGAATCAGTCCATCTTAGATGATCTCGGGCCCAGCAAAGCCGACTGCGTTTCTGGGTGTTGTTGATAAACGGTTTTCGCCTTGCATAGGAGAGTTTTAACTTGCACTTACAGATGTAGCGACCAACTGTAGTTACTGACAGTGGGTTTCTGAAGTGTTCCTGAGCCCATGTGGTGATATCCTTTACACACTGATGTGGCTTGTTGATGCAGTACAGCCTGAGGGATGGAAGGTCACGGGCTTAGCTGCTTACGTGCAGTGATTTCTCCACATTCTCTGAACCCTTTGATGATATTACAGACCGTAGATGGTGAAATCTCTAAATTCCTTGCAATAGCTCGTTAAGAAATGTTGTTCTTAAACTGTTTGATAGTTTTCTCACGCATTTGTTGACAAAGTGGTGACTCTCGCCCCATCCTTGTTTGTGACTGACTGAGCATTTCATGGAATCTACTTTTATACCCAATCATGGCACCCACCTGTTCCCAATTAGCCTGTTCACCTGTGGGATGTTCCAAATAAGTGTTTGATGAGCATACCTCAACTTTCTCACTCTTTTTTGCCATTTGTGCCAGCTTTTTTGAAACATGTTGCAGGCATCAAATTCCAAATAAGCTAATATTTGCAAAAAATAACAAAGTTTACCAGTTTGAACATTAAATATGTTGTCTTTGCAGTCTATTTAATTGAATATAGGTTGAAAAGGATTTGCAAATCCTTGTATTCTCCTTTTATTTACCATTTACAAAACGTGCCAACTTCACTAGGTTTTGGGTTTTGTACAATCAACTATGAAGTGCAGTGAACTATGGAGTTATGGCTAAAACAAGCGACACAAACTACTCTCAAGTGTATCCGATAGCTCGAATTGAGGCAATACGGGCGTGTTTTATACCAAATGTTTCAGGTGCTCTCCGTCTGTCACACAAGAAAAGTTAGCAAACTCAAAGACTCGCCGCTTATTTTTGCACAGTCAGAGCTCCTAGCAGGTGTTTTATCTCCCGTTGGTTCTGCAATGTTTGCATAGGAGTGCATGTAATGGACACTATTGCTGCTGCGGATCACCTTTTTATCTCTTGTGGCCTCCTTTTAAAGGCCCTCACACACACTCTCTAACTACCACATTCATGTAGGTTAAATAAGGGATTTGGAGCGAGGGGTGTTGCTAATGACATAGTTATATACTGTATGTATAAAGGCTTACGGTGTGTGTGCTGTGCTGTTCCCCCTCCTATGTAATGAATGGTGATTTGCAGACTCTCTGATTAATCACAGCAGGGAATTTAGAATTGCAGTTTCAATTAGAGGACAACACTGTTTCCCTCCAATTTAGTCTCTTTCTGTTGTCCCGTTCAGTCAGCTGCAGCTTTGTGGAGATTTTCTGGAAAAATCTATGAGAAGGGAGAGTGTAGACACATAACAGTGCATGGAACAATGTTTGGTGTTTCAACAGTGCTACTTTTTGGGCTATAGCAAGGGCGTCAGACTCATTTTCATCGTGGGCCACATCGCAGAAAGCCTTTGGAGGGCCGTGTCATGATAATATTACAGTGTGGAGGGGGGCGTGGCCTGCGGGCCTGCAGCGGAAAGGGTGTGTGCCAGGACCGGCCTCGAAGTCAGCGACACACTGCAAAAAGTCAGTGTTCAAAAACAAGAAAAGAAAATACAAAAATGAGGGGGATTTTACTTGAATTAAGCAAAATTATCTGCCAATAGAACAAGAAAATTTGGCTTGTCAAGACTTTCCGAAACAACTAAAATTAGCTAACCTCAACGGACCCAAAAATACCTTAAAATAAGTATATTCTCACTAATAACAACTGTACTGCTATATGAGTACATATTTTCTATTGTTTCATTGAAAATAGAACAGCAAAGTCCATTTGGCTGTCATCCGTTTTAATTATGAGACACAATTGTGTCAAAGTCATGAATTTTTTTTCATGCTTGAAATATGAAATTATGACTTTAAAAAAGTAGTTTTATACTTGTGAGTGTTGATGACACAGCTGTGCAACACTTGATATTCTAGTTTCAAGCATGTTTTACTCAATATAGCTCATCAAATCTCAGCAACAAGCTGTAATATCTTGCTGACATCATTTAGGACCAAAACCCTTAAAACAAGTAAAACACTCTAACATAAAATGTGCTTAGTGAGAAGAATGATCTTATCAGACAGAAAATAAGCAAATATCACCCTTATTTGACATATTTCATCTTACTTAGATTTCACTTTTTGCAGTGCAGGTGCATAGATGGCCCAGGTGGGCCTTATCTAATCACCTGTCACTCTGTATAAGCAGCAGCTATAGTCAATATCTATTATGTGTGTATACCTGTCTACATTTATTATGTGTGTATACCAGTCAATATTTATTATGTGTGTATACCAGTCAATATTTATTGTGTGTATACCTGTCAATATTTATTATGTGTGTATACCAGTCAATATGTATTATGTGTGTACACTAGTCAATATTTATTGTGTGTATACCTGTCAACATTTATTATGTGTGTATGCCTGTCAATATTTATTATGTGTGTATACCAGTCAATATGTATTATGTGTGTACACTAGTCAATATTTATTGTGTGTATACCTGTCAACATTTATTATGTGTGTATACCAGTCAATATTTATTATGTGTGTATACCTGTCAACATTTATTATGTGTGTATACCAGCCAATATTTATTATGTGTGTATACCAGTCAATATGTATTATGTGTGTACACTAGTCAATATTTATTGTGTGTATACCTGTCAACATTTATTATGTGTGTATACCAGTCAATATTTATTATGTGTGTACACCTGTCAACATTTATTATGTGTGTATACCAGTCAATATTTATTATGTGTGTGTATACCTGTCAACATTTATTATGTGTGTATACCAGTCAATATGTATTATGTGTGTACACTAGTCAATATTTATTGTGTGTATACCTGTCAACATTTATTATGTGTGTATGTCTGTCAACATTTATTATGTGTGTATACCAGTCAATATGTATTATGTGTGTACACTAGTCAATATTTATTGTGTGTATACCTGTCAACATTTATTGTGTGTATGCCTGTCAACATTTATTATGTGTGTATACCTGTCAACATTTATTGTGTGTATACCAGTCAATATTTATTATGTATGTATATCTGTCAACATTTGTTGTGTGTATATCTGTCAACATTTGTTGTGTGTGTACACCAGTCAATATTGTGTGTATACCTGTCAACATTTATTATGTGTGTATACTAGTCAACATGTATTATGTGTGTGTACCAGTCAATATTTATTATGTGTGTGTGTACCAGTCAATATCTAATATGTGTGTACACCAGTCAATATTTAATATGCGTGTATACCAGTCAATATTTATTATGCGTGTATACCAGTCAATATTTATTATATGTGTACACCAGTATATATTTATTATGTGTGTATACCAGTAAATATTTATTATGTGTTTATACTGTCAACATTTATTATGTGTGTATACCAGTCAATATTTATTATGTGTGTATATTGAGACACTTGTGATTTAGGGCTATATAAATAAACATTGATTGATTGATTGATATACCTGTCAACATGTATTATGTGTGTGTATACCTGTCAACATTTATTATGTGTGTACACCAGTAAATATTTATTATCCGTGTATACCAGTAAATATTTATTATGCGTTTATACCTGTCAACATGTATTATGTGTGTGTATTCCTGTCAACATTTATTATGTGTGTGTGTATAGCTGTCAACATTTATTATGTGTGTATATACCAGTCAATATTTATTATGTGTGTACACCAGTAAATATTTATTATGTGTGTATACCATTAAATATTTATTATGTGTTTATACCTGTCAACATGTATTATGTGTGTGTATTCCTGTCAACATTTATTATGTGTGTGTGTATAGCTGTCAACATTTATTATGTGTGTATATACCAGTCAATATTTATTATGTGTGTACACCAGTAAATATTTATTATGTGTGTATACCATTAAATATTTATTATGTGTTTATACCTGTCAACATGTACTGTATTCTGTGTGTGTATACCTGTTGGCAGGTATTATGAGTGTCTATACCTGTCAACATTTATTATGTGTGTGTATACCTGTCAATATTTATTATGTGTGTGTATACCTGTCCACATTTATTATGTGTGTGTGTACCAGTCATTATTTATTATGTGTGTATACTGGTCAATATTTATTATGTGTGTACACCAGTCTATATTTATTATGTGTGTACACCAGTCAATATTTAGTATGTGTGTATACCAGTCAATATTTATTATGTGTGTACACCAGTCTATATTTATTATGTGTGTATACCAGTCAATATTTAGTATGTGTGTATACCAGTCAACATTTATTATGTGTGTATACCTGTCAGTATGACTGAGAAGGTGCCTGGTATGTTAACGTAACATATTATGGTAAGAGTCATTCAAATAACTATAACATATAGAACATGCTATACGTTTACCAAACAATCTGTCACTCCTAATCGCTAAATCCCATGAAATCTTATACGTCTAGAGTTAGTGCTGCAAGGGGTTCTGGGTATTTGTTCTGTTGTGTTTATGTTGTGTTACGGTGCGGATGTTCTCCCGAAATGTGTTTGTCATTCTTGTTTGGTGTGGGTTCACAGTGTGGCGCATATTTGTAACAGTGTTATAGTTGTTTATACGGTCACCCTCAGTGTGACCTGTATGGCTGTGGATCAAGTATGCCTTGCATTCACTTGTGTGTGTGTAAAAGCCGCAGATATTATGTGACTGGGCCGGCACGCTGTTTGTATGGAGGAAAAGCCTTTAAGGCACGCCCCCAATAATGTTGTCCGGAGGGAAATCGAGAGAATGGTTGCCCCGGGACATTTTCGGAAGGGGCTCTGAAATCCGGCAGTCTCCCGGGAAAATCGATACTGATAATTTACGATATTACATTTGAAAGCATTTATCGGCCGATAATATCGGCAGGCCGATAATATCGGCAGGCCGATATTATCGCACATCTGTATTTTCGATACTTTTCTAAATAAAGGGAACCACAAAAAAATGGCATTATTGGCTTTATTTTAACAAAACATCTTACGGTACATTAAACCAGTGTTTTTCAACCACGCTAGTATGCCGTGAGATACAGTCTGGTGTGCCGTGGGAGATTATCTAATTTCACCTAATTGGGTTAAAAATATTTTTTGCAAACCAGTAATTATCAATCAATCAATCAATCAAAGTTTACTTATATAGCCCTAAATCACAAGTGTCACAAGCCACAACGACATCCTCGGCTCAGATCCCACATCAGGGCAAGGAAAAACTCAACCCCATTGGGATGACAATGAGAAACCTTGGAGGGGACCGCAGATGTGGGGAGCAGACGGCGTCCACAAAGTACATGACAATCAACAATGTCCACACAAAGAAGGATAACGTCCGCACAACTTAAAAAGTCTTGATTGGGAAAACAAAGCAGGTGCGGGGAATAGCGTTCGAGGTAGACATGAAACTGCTACAGGAAAATACCAACAAATGATGACTTTGACGCCGTAAATGTAGAACTTGGAGCCAAGCTATTTCGACTTAGAGTGCTTATACCCAAAATAAACCGGAAAAAATTTCCCTTGCCAGCTGAACCAAACGCAATCTTATACGTCTAGTCCAGGGGTCGGCAACCCAAAATGTTGAAAGAGCCATATTGGACCAAAAATACAAAAACAAATCTGTCTGGAGCCGCAAAAAATTAAAAGCCATATTACATACAGATAGTGTGTCATGAGATATACATTGAATTAAGAGGACTTAAAGGAAACTAAATGAGCTCAAATATAGCTACAAATGAGGCACAATGATGCAATATATACATATAGCTAGCCTAAATAGCATGTTAGCATCGATTAGCTTGCAGTCATGCAGTGACCAAATATGTCTGATTAGCACTCCACACAAGTCAATAACATCAACAAAACTCACCTTTGTGCATTCATGCACAACGTTAAAAGTTTGGTGGACAAAATGAGACAGAAAAAAAGTGGCATAAAACACGTCCTAGAAAGTCGGAGAAAGTTATACATGTAAACAAACTACGGTGAGTTCAAGGACCGCCAAAATTAGTAGGACAAAACGGCGCTCGCCAAATACTCGAATCAGTGAAGCATGTTTAATACAAACAGTGTGCTTTATAACAATTAGGGAGGTTTGTGTCATGTTTGTCCTCCTACAGAAACCATATAAAACAAAAAATATTTTTTTTTCCCTCATCTTTTTCCATTTTTCATACATTTTTGAAAAAGCTCCAGAGAGCCACTAGGGCGGCGCTATAGAGCCGCATGCGACTCTAGAGCCGCGGGTTGCCGACCCCCGGTCTAGTCTCTTACGTAAATGAGCTAAATAATATTATTTGATATTTCACGGTAATGTGTTAAAAGAGGTTCCGCAGCCTCTGAAGCAGAACCTCCAGGTTCTGTAACAGCTTCTTCCCTCAGGCCGTAAGACTCTTGAACGCATCATAATTAAATGATCCCCTCAACTCCCCCCAAAATGGATTAACTCGCTGGAATAAAAAAGACAATATAACATACATCCATAAACGTGGACGCATGTGAAAAAGTGCAATATATTTATCTGTACAGTAATCTATTTATTTATTTATATATATTTATTTATTTTATATATATATTATATATATATTATTTGTATATATTTATTTATTTATATATGCGCCTATTTGCTTTTTTTATCCTGCACTACCATGAGTTTATGTAACGAAATTTCGTTCTTATCTGTGCTGTAAAGTTCAATTTGAATGACAATAAAAAGGAAGTCTAAGTCTAATAATTTCACACATAAGTCGCTCCTGAGTATAAGTCCGCGTTTCTCAAAGTGTGGGGCGCCCCCCACTGGTGGGGAATAGAGACATGACAGGTGGGGCGCGAGGAACGGGAGGAAATTTCACTTTAAATTTTTTTATTTTTTTATTATATTCTTAGATTTTTTTTTTTTACTATGCTTTCATTTTCTATACACACTGTAAATCACTTTGTGATTCTGTCTGTGAAATCCGCTATATAAATAAATGTAAATTACTTATTTTTCCTGTAGGCTTTAAATTTCTAGATAGGAGCGAAAGTTTGACAGACATAGCAACAGTAACTAATGGGGGCGGGGCTAAGCGGAACAAACTTTCGCTAATCATCCACTCATCGGGCAGAGAGCTGTGTCCATTCTTCTCCCCTTTGCCACATCTTATCTGTGTGAGAAAGGCTTGTCAGCTGTTGCTTCACTCAAAACGAAGTACAGGTCTCAGCTGAACGTCATTGAGCATGACTTAACAGTGGCAGTGTCAAGCCTGCAACCCCCATTTGAAAAGCTGTGCAGTGCAAAACAGGCTCAGTGCAGCCACTAATGCTGGAGTACTGTAAAACTCATGTTCACTTGCCCTGTCTTGCCAAATGCATAGCTCCTCCTTTTTTTTTGCAATGATTGCAAAGTGGCACTTTTATTTTATTTATTATTGAACTTGATGCAAGTTATTTGATTTATTATTGAACTTGATGCAAGTTATTTGATTTATTATTGAACTTGATGAAAATTATAACACTTTTATTTGATTTATTATTGAACTTGATGCAAGTTATTTGATTTATTATTGAACTTGATGCAAATTATAACACTTTTATTTGATTTATTATTGAACTTGATGCAAGTTATAACACTTTTGTTTGATTTGTTATTGAACTTGATGCAAGTTATAACACTTTTATTTGATTTGTTATTGAACTTGATGCAAGTTATAACACTTTTATTTGATTTATTATTGAACTTGATGCAAATTATAACACTTTTATTTGATTTATTATTGAACTTGATGCAAGTTATAACACTTTTATTTGATTTGTTATTGAACTTGATGCAAGTTATAACACTTTTGTTTGATTTGTTATTGAACTTGATGCAAGTTATAACACTTATTTGATTTATTATTGAACTTGATGCAAGTTATAACACTTATTTGATTTATTATTGTACTTGATGCAAGTTATAACACTTTTATTTGATTTATTATTGAACTTGATGCAAATTATAACACTTTTATTTGATTTATTATTGAACTTGATGCAAATTATAACACTTTTATTTGATTTATTATTGAACTTGATGCAAATTATAACACTTTTATTTGATTTATTATTGAACTTGATGCAAATTATAACACTTTTATTTGATTTATTATTGAACTTGATGCAAATTATAACACTTTTATTTGATTTATTATTGAACTTGATGCAAGTTATAACACTTTTATTTGATTTGTTATTGAACTTGATGCAAGTTATAACACTTTTGTTTGATTTGTTATTGAACTTGATGCAAGTTATAACACTTTTATTTGATTTATTATTGAACTTGATGCAAATTATAACACTTTTATTTGATTTATTATTGAACTTGATGCAAATTATAACACTTTTATTTGATTTATTATTGAACTTGATGCAAGTTATAACACTTTTATTTGATTTATTATTGAACTTGATGCAAGTTATAACACTTTTATTTGATTTGATATTGAACTTGATGCAAGTTATAACACTTTTATTTGATTTATTATTGAACTTGATGCAAATTATAACACTTATTTGATTTATTATTGAACTTGATGCAAATTATAACACTTTTATTTGATTTATTATTGAACTTGATGCAAGTTATAACACTTTTATTTGATTTGTTATTGAACTTGATGCAAGTTATAACACTTTTGTTTGATTTATTATTGAACTTGATGCAAGTTATAACACTTTTATTTGATTTATTATTGAACTTGATGCAAGTTATAACACCTTTATTTGATTTATTATTGAACTTAATGCAAATTATAACACTTTTATTTGATTTATTATTGAACTTGATGCAAATTATAACACTTTTATTTGATTTATTATTGAACTTGATGCAAGTTATAACACTTTTGTTTGATTTATTATTGAACTTGATGCAAATTATAACACCTTTATTTGATTTATTATTGAACTTGATGCAAGTTATAACACTTTTATTTGATTTGTTATTGAACTTGATGCAAGTTATAACACTTTTATTTGATTTATTATTGAACTTGATGCAAGTTATAACACTTTTATTTGATTTATTATTGAACTTGATGCAAGTTATAACACTTTTGTTTGATTTATTATTGAACTTGATGCAAGTTATAACACTTTTGTTTTATTTATTATTGAACTTGATGCAAGTTATTTGATTTATTATTGAACTTGATGCAAGTTATAACACTTTTATTTGATTTGTTATTGAACTTGATGCAAGTTATAACACTTTTGTTTGATTTATTATTGAACTTGATGCAAGTTATAACACTTTTTTTGTATTTATTATTGAACATGATGCAAATTATAACACTTTTGTTTTATTTATTATTGAACTTGATGCAAGTTATTTTATTTATTATTGAACTTGATGCAAGTTATTTTATTTATTATTGAACTTGATGCAAGTTATTTTATTTATTATTGAACTTGATGCAAGTTATACCACAGCTGCACAGTTATTTTATTTATTATTGAACTTGATGTTATTTTATGTTATTGAGTTTGAATGTATACAACTTGATGTTACTTGATGTTCAAAAAATGTGAAAATGTTAAGCTTGGCATTCGCGTTCTGTTGGGGCGATGGGGGCAGGTGGGGCTTGAAAACTCCCCCTTGTCCAAAGTGGGGAATGACAAAAAAAGTTTGAGAACCACTGGTATAAGTCGAAAAAAACTGTGACCTATAGTCCGAAAAACATCAAAGTTGAATTAAAGTGTGGAAATAGCTTCACGTGAACAAAAAATAAATAAATAATGGGGGCCTGAAAACAAAATTCTGCTTAGGGCCCCAATTTGGTGAGATTTGACACCTGATTTTTAAGCAGTGTTGTTTTGTAGAAACTTATTTTCCTGTGAAACCGAGACTTCCCTGTTTGTTTCCCAAGCAGGCAACTACAAACTCTGCCAAACAGCCTAAAAGCTTTTTTTCTCCCCCTGCCTGAACCCCCTTTCTCTCTCTCTCTCTCTCTCTCTCTCTCTCTCTCTCTCTCTCTCTCTCTCTCTCTCGCCCCCCTTTTCATTGTGTTTGTTGTTTTATGGAGGGCTTGATGCGGTCCAGATTGTTGTTGCCAAGCGAGACTGTCTCCCTTCACCTCCAGCCTCTCGCCATTCAAAACAAACGGCCACAGCGCTGAGACCTCTGAGCGTTGCACAGAATCCAGTCTGTATTATTTTTTTCTTCTTCTTCACTTGTCTCGCTCCTTTTACCCCGTTTTAAAACTTCCCTCTCCCTCGTAGCGTGACTCCCAGCCCTCGCCCGCTCCCTCCTCCCCTCGTAGCTCCGGCAGGTCCGGACCACTGACACTCTCCCCTCTGTGTGTGAATGTGTCTGGGAAACAGAGTGTTTGTGTTTGTGCGGGTTTCCATTGAGAACAATTTTTTTTCTTCCAACTCTTTGTGACAGGGGAGAAGAGTCCCCCCCCCTGCGGTGCTGTGATTTGACTATCCAAACAGCGGACATCCATCCTCCAGCGAGCTCCCGGGACAGCGGAGATTAACCTCGCAGCCCTTCAGACTTAGAACATCTGAAGCGTCTCAGCAGAGAGCAGCAGCTTGACGTCTCTCCTCTCCTTTCATGAGAACGAGGAGGAGACCAATTTCCGGATTCGCAGAGAAGAAGAGCGGGAGAGAAGGGACGCTCATCTGGGTTTTTGGGGCTCCTTCAGAAGGTAAGCGCTTGTCTGTCATTGTCTGTCCAAGTTGTTAGTGACACCTCACCTTCAAATGAAAACTGCTGAACTCCAACTAAAGCTAAAACACTCCTGTTGTCACTAGAGCAGTGGTTCTTAACCTGGGTTGGATGGAACCCTAGGGGTTCGGTGAGTCGGGCTCGGGTTCAGCAGAGGTCAAAACACACCCGACTCATCGTGTAAATAAAAACTTCTCCCTATCGGCGTATTACGGATACGACAACAGCAGAAGTCAGACTGGTTTGCAGGTGTGTCATTTGTTGTGAGTTTATGCACTGTGTTGGTTTTGTTGTTTGAACAAGGTGATGTTCATGCACGCTTCATTTTGTGAAATTCGGGAACATATTCACCATTAATTAGTTGCTTATTAACATGCAATTAGTAACATATTGGCTCTTAACTAGTCATTATTAAGTACTTATTAATGCCTTATTCAGCATGGCCTTATTATAACCCTAACCCTCTAACCCTAACCCTAACCAAATAACTCTGAATTAAGTCTTTGTTACTTAGAATATGTTCCCCATACTAAAGTGTTACCAAAAACATATACACTACCGTTCAAAAGTTTGAAATGTCCTTATTTTTGAAGGAAAAGCACTGTACTTTTCAATGAAGATAACTTTAAACTAGTCTTAACTTTACAGAAATACACTCTATACATTGCTAATGTGGTAAATGACTATTCTAGCTGCAAATGTCTGCTTTTTGGTGCAATATCTACATAGGTGTATAGAGGCCCATTTCCAGCAACTATCACTCCAGTGTTCTAATGGTACAATGTGTTTGCTCATTGGCTCAGAAGGCTAATTGATGATTAGAAAACCCTTGTGCAATCATGTTCACACATCTGAAAACACTTTAGCTCCTTACAGAAGCTACAAAACTGACCTTCCTTTGAGCAGATTGACTTTCTGGAGCATCACATTTGTGGGGTCAATTAAACGCTCAAAATGGCCAGAAAAAGAGAACTTTCATCTGAAACTCCACAGTCTATTCTTGTTCTTAGAAATGAAGGCTATTCCACTAAATTGTTTGGGTGACCCCAAACTTTTGAACGGTAGTGTAACTTTGTCTTGAATTTGAAAAAAAACAACATTTTATTTTTCACCAAAGAATGGTTGGGTGAATGCGCATATGACACTGGTGGGGTTCGTTACCTCCAACAAGGTTAAGAACCACTGCACTATAGTAATTGTCGCCTGTGGTATTTGTTCCCCGCATATTTGGAAGGGGACTTAGAATGCAACCTGTTCAAACATCAACATGCATCTCTTTGCATGGACGCCCCCTTTTTTTTTTTACAATGTTTGTCTTCTCGCTAAGAGAACATGTTGGACAAGGCATTTGTACGCTCGCCGCTCTCGTCTCGCCACTCTAAAGCGTTTGTTTTGGTTTTGTTTGTTCATCAAATCGCTTTCCTGAGGAATGACCCAAAGAGAAACCAGTCACTGCTCTGTGTTTGTCACAGAGGAAGGTTGGAGAACACGGGGTGTCAAACTTGTTTTCATTGAGGGCCACATTAGGGTTGTCTCCATACCACTATTTTGGTACCGGAACTAAAATGTACAAACCCCGTTTCCATGTGAGTTGGGAAATTGTGTAAGATGTAAATATAAACGGAATACAATGATTTGCAAATCCTTTTCAAGCCATATTCAGTTGAATATGCTACAAAGACAACATATTTCATGTTCAAACTCATAAACTTTATTTTTTTTGGCAAATAATAATTAACGTAGAATTTCATGTCTGCAACACGTGCCAAAGTAGTTGGGAAAGGGCATGTTCACCACTGTGTTACATGGCCTTTCCTTTTAACAACACTCAGTAAAGGTTTGGGAAGTGAGGAGACACATTTTTGAAGTGGAATTCTTTCCCATTCTTGCTTGATGTACAGCTTAAGTTGTTCAACAGTCCGGGGGTCTCCCTTCTCACATTGCAGGTGCCACACATTTTCAATGTCTGGACTACAGGCAGGCCAGTCTAGTACCCGCACTCTTTTACTATGAAGCCACATTGATGTAACAGCTTTGTCTTGCTGAAATAAGCAGGGGCGTCCATGGTAACGTTGCTTGGATGGGAACATATGTTGCTCCAAAAGCTGTATGTACCTTTCAGCATTAATGGTGCCTTCACAGATGTGTAAGTTACCCATGTCTTGGCCACTAATACAACCCCATACCATCACACATGCTGCCTTTTACACTTTGCGCCTAGAACAATCCGGATGGTTCTTTTCCTCTTTGGTCCGGAGGACACGACGTCCACAGTTTCCAAAAACAATTTGAAATGTGGACTCGTCAGACCACAGAACACTTTTCCACTTTGTATCAGTCCATCTTAGATGAGCTCAGGCCCAGCGAAGGCGACGACGTTTCTGGGTGTTGTTGATAAACGGTTTTCGCCTTGCATAGGAGAGTTTTAACTTGCACTTACAGATGTAGCGACCAACTGTAGTTACTGACAGTGGCTTTCTGAAGTGTTCCTGAGCCCATGTGGTGATATCCTTTACACACTGATGTGGCTTGTTGATGCAGTACAGCCTGAGGGATGGAAGGTCACGGGCTTAGCTGCTTACGTGCAGTGATTTCTCCACATTCTCTGAAGCCTTTGATGATATTACGGACCCTAAATTCCTTGCAATAGCTGCTTGAGAAAGGTTTTTCTTAAACCGTTCAACAATTTTCTCACGCATTTGTTGACAAAGTGGTGACCCTCGCCCCATCCTTGTTTGTGAATGACTGAGCATTTCATGGAATCTACTTTTATACCCAATCATGGCACCCACCTGTTCCCAATTTGCCTGTTCACCTGTGGGATGTTCCAAATAAGTGTTTGATGAGCAACCTTGAGACCTACGAATTCGGGAGATGGTATATGGGGGTGTATATTGTAGCTTCCCGAAAGAGTTAGTGCTGCAAGGGGTTCTGGGTATTTGTTCTGTTGTGTTTATGTTGTGTTACGGTGCGGATGTTCTCCGGAAATGTGTTTGTCATTCTTGTTTGGTGTGGGTTCACAGTGTGGCGCATATTTGTAACAGTGTTAAAGTTGTTTATACGGTCACCCTCAGTGTGACCTGTATGGCTGTTGACCAAGTATGATTTGCATTCACTTGTGTGTGTGAAAAGCCGTAGATATTATGTGACTGGGCCGGCACGCAAAGGCAGTGCCTTTAAGGTTTATTGGCGCTCTGTACTTCTCCCTACATCCGTGTACACAGCAGCCTTTTAAAAAGTCATACATTTTACTTTTTGAAACCGATACCGATAATTTCCGATATTACATTTTAAAGCATTTATCGGCCGATATTATCGGACATCCGTACTTTGCATGGCCAGATAGTTTTTAAGTTTAAAAAACGTGCAATTGTGTGTAAGACGTGGGAAAGGGAAAGAACGAATACGTTTAGTGAGAAGGATGAAGTGTTTTATTCATGCACATTATTTCCAGGCTTTCGCGGGCCACATAAAACCATATCTGGCCCCAGGGCCTTAAGTTTGACACATGTGTTCTAGAATAAAGTTCGGTACAGTAAGCTTCACATTACACATTTGGGGACTACCCTATTCCCCAAAAAACTGATTTTCTGGTGTCTTTTTTTGCCTCCTGCCTTTTTTTCATTATTTTTCTCAAGCTGCTCCACCTTAAGTCTTCTGGTCCGCCGCACACTTCAAACTCCTACCAAGGGAGAAAGGTAGCAGAATGTGCTGTTTTATGGCCTGCGTATTCTTTTTGTGCAGTACGAGCCAACAGATGTTGTGCACCTGAACGCAGCACGCCATGTGTGGCGGCCACAAGCTGGGGTCAGTAAACTGCACATCCATCTTGTCTATCTAAATGACCTTTCCTGAAATGATGCTGGGGATTCACGAGGCTGACATTGCTCCTCCGTCCCTCTGCTGCCCCTTTGGAATTTCCTTTGGATGATCCCCGGCTCTTGATTGGAGCCCTTCGGGTATTTTTGGTCCCGGCTTTTTCTAGTGCTGCTCTTACAGATGAGCTGCCGGGAAACGGCATGCATGTCATACTTTTACCAGCAACGTCTCTGACCTCCTACTATTTTGAATTTGACCCAGATATTTCGGAAAAAGAATTGCCAAGAAAGCGGCTCAAAAATGTCAACATATTGTGCAAGATCTCAGCTAACCGAGCATCGGCGCGTTGACTCTGTTTGGATTTTTCTTTGGAAGTTTGGGCGGTTTTTTTTTAATACTCGTTGACACAATAACTTGTAGTAGTAAATTTTAGCAACTAATAAAGTATTGCAGACTCGAGTTGTCCCGATACCAATATTTTGGTACCGGTACCAAAATGTATTTGGATATTTTTCGATACTTTTCTAAATAAAGGATCACAAAAAATTGCATTTTTGGCTTTATTTTAACTAAAAATGTCACAATACATTAAACATATGTTTCTTATTGCTAGTTTGTCCTTAAATAAAATAGTGAACATACTAGACAACTTGTCTTTTAGTAATAATAATAATAATAACAATAGATTTTATTTGTAAAAAGCACTTTACATTGAGCAAACAACCTCAAAGTGCCACAGTGTTAAAAAAAGAAAGAAAAATAAAATAGTAATAATAATAATAAAAGATAATAAAAATAAATAAAATATAAAACTAGAAACAGCCCAATAGCTACAACCAGCATGCATATCTATAAAAAGGCTTTTTTAAAAAGATGGGTTTTTAAGCCTTTTTTAAAAGCATCCACAGTCTGAGGTGCCCTCAGGTGGTCAGGGAGAGCATTCCACAGACTGGGAGCAGCGGAGCAGAAAGCCCGATCTCCCATAGTTTGTAGCTTTGTCCTCGGAGGTTGGAGGAGGTTAGCCTGTTTGGAGCGGAGGTGTGGTGTGGAGGATTTGGGGGTGAGTAGTTCTTTAAGGTAGACGGGTAGTAGTAAGTAAACAAACAAAGGCTCCCAATTAGTCTGCTGACGTATGCAGTAACATATTGTGTCATTTATCTACCTATTATTTTGTCAAAATTATGAGGGACAAGTGGTAGAAAATGAATTATTAATCTACTTAATATCTGCTTACTTTCTCTTTCATGTTCCATCTACACTTCTGTTCAAATGTAATAATCACTTATTCTTCTGTTGTTTGGATACTTTACATTAGTTTTGGATGATACCACACATTTAGCTATCAATCCGATACCAAGTAGTTACAGGATCATACATTGGTCATAATAAGTTAAGTTATGTGTCCTGGGACGTATTTCCTGAGTTTATAAACATAATCTAAATAAAAAACGAAAAAAGATTTTGTGATGCTAAAAAATATCAATGTAATCATAGTACCGTCTTTTTCGGCGTATAAGTCGCACCGGCCAAAAATGCATAATAAAGAAGGAAAAAAACATATATAAGTCGCACTGGAGTATAAGTCGCATTTTTGGGGGAAATGTATTTGCTAAAAGCCAACAGCAAGAATAGACATTTGAAAGGCAAGTTAAAATGTCTAAAGAATAGTGAACAACAGGCTGAATAAGTGTACGTTATATGAGGCATAAATAACCAACTGCTATGTTAACCTCACATATTATGGTAAGAGTCATTCAAATAACTATAACATATAGAACATGCTATACGTTTACCAAACAATCTGTCACTCCTAATCGCTAAATCCCATGAAATCTTATACGTCTAGTCTCTTACGTGAATGACATCAATAATATTATTGGATATTTGACGCTAATGTGTTCATCATTTCACACATAAGTCGTTCCTGAGTATAAGTCGCACAAACTAACCAAACTATGAAAAAAACTGCGACTTATAGTCCGAAAAATACGGTAGTATCGACTAGATACGCTCCTGTACTTGGTATCATTACAGTGGATGTGGCCATGCCCGGGAATCATTTTTGGTGATTTAACCCCCAATTCCAAGCCTTGATGCTGAGTGCCAAGCAGGGAGGTAATGGCTCCCATTTTTATAGTCTTTGGTATGACTCTGGTTTGAACTCACAACCTACCCATCTCAGGGTAGACACTCTAACCACTAAGCCACTGATTTATTAAATTCATGGAAATGTGTGCAACACTAGAACATAAGTGCACTATAATAAAAGGAGCTGGTGGGATCTCTCGGTGAGGTGGCTCGCTGCAGTCAGACTAATTTTACAACACAGGTGTCACAGTCAAGGCCCAGGGGCCAGATGTGGCCCGCCACCTCATTTTATTTGGCCCTTGAAAGCCTGGAAATAACATGTATCAATAAAGCACTGTAACTTTTGTTACTAAATGTATTCTTTCTATTTTGGGAGAAAAAAATATATGTACTCCATTTAATTGCAAATTATGTTAACTTAAATATTGTCTAATGATGCAAAAATATATTATCAACCATTCGAGCCATTTTTTAACTTGAAATAAATACTAATAAAAATGATTTCAAAGCAAGTTATCAATCACATTATACAACGTAAAAGTAGCAATAGATTTCATGGTAACATTGTGAAATTTACTGTGGTTTTCACAGCATTTTTTTTCTAAATGAAAAAAACTGTGCTTTTTTTTTACTGTAATAATCTGTGGTGTCGTTTTGGCATTTACAGTAATACACCCAAAAATCTACAGTTGTTGATTTGCAGTTAAAAACAACAACAACAAAAAAATTGTCAGCTCAGGTGCCAACATTTTACTGTAAAATTGCTTATTTTTTAGTTTACAGTAAAAAAAAAAATAATGTAAATTTTACAGTAAAATTCTGGCAATTGAGCTGCCTTTTTTTTTTTACCATAAAAACAGCAGTACTGTTTTTCCATTTACAGTAATATACACTACATTTTCAGGTAATGTTATTGCAACTTACCATATTTTTTGTACATTTAAGTTAATAAAATGCATAAACAATTGTGTAATAATAGTATTCACTGTTAGAAGCGGCCCTCTGGGGTCAAACATAACTGTGATGTGGCCCTCAGTGAAAATGACTTTGACACCTCTTTTTTACAATTAATAAATTATCAATTATTGATGTTGAGTAATCGATTTTATAATCGTCCATGTCCGAATTGCGATGCATCTAAAAATGGAATATTTCCCCCACCTCTAATATTACATGTGCAGTGAAGTGTACATTAGTTCTAAAATCAGCGCACACTAACAAGGACCCAGTGAAACCTCTTAAATGTTTAAGTGCCTAAATAAAGCCCACAGACGTGCATGTGCCGCTGCAAAACTCTTGTGGAATTATAACATTTAGTCATCAATATAGTGACATATTACATGTGCAACAAAGTGTATATTGTCTTTAACATCAGTATAACCGCCGTCTTTTTTTTTAATCAATATGTGAAAATAGCAGCATATTTACGTTCAAAGTACAGTAAGTCCTCTTATAGCAGGGGTGTCAAACTTGTTTGCATTGAGGGCCACATCGCAGTTAAGGTTGCCCTCAGAGGGCCGCTTGTAATAATGAGTAATATATGAATATACATGTATATATATAATAAATTAACAATATATTTTTTTTACATAAACTGCAAAAATAAATATTTAATTTGACTTAAAAACTGGCAGCTCAGTCACCAGAATTTTACAGTAAAAACAGTGGGTTTTTTACAGCATATAAAAAATGTTTATCAATGGAATGGAATGGAAAAACAATACCGCTGTTTTTAGCGGTAAACTTTAAGCAATAAAAGTGCCAGGTTTTTTTTTAACCGTAAAATTTTGTTTTAATGTTTTTTTTGTTTGTTTTTTAATGCTTTAGTGTCCTACTGTATATGGAAAAAAACAGTACCAAAGTTGATTTTATGTTAAAAAACTCAGTTGGCGGAATTTAACCGTAAAATCTCTTGTCAATTTTACAGTCTACAATTTGATTGATAATTTGTTTTGAAATCATAAGTCAAGCAGATATTTAAGTATTGTATTTATCTTTATTTTAGCCCAAAAATTTTTTGGAATATACGATAATATAAAGCAGCACAGTGGAATAGGGGTTAGTGCGTCTGCGTCACAATACGAAGGTCCTGGGTTCGATCCTGCGCTCGGGATCTTTCTGTGTAGAGTTTGCATGTTCTCCCCGTGACTGCGTAACACGTCCCTGGACACTTTACAACTTCAATTATGACCCTGGAACCACTTGGTATCGGATTGATACTTACATTTGTGGTATCATTCAAAACTAGGGATGTCCGATAATGGCTTTTTGCCGATATCCGATATTCCGATATTGTCCAACTCTTTAATTACCGATACCGATATCAACCGATACCGATATCAACCGATATATGCAGTCGTGGAATTAACACATTATTATGCCTAATTTGGACAACCAGGTATGGTGAAGATAAGGTACTTTTTAAAGATAATAATAAAATAAGATAAATAAATTAAAAACATTTTCTTGAATAAAAAAGAAAGTAAAACAATATAAAAACAGTTACATAGAAACTAGTAATTAATGAAAATGAGTAAAATTAACTGTTAAAGGTTAGTACTATTAGTGGAGCAGCAGCACGCACAATCATGTGTGCTTACGGACTGTATCCCTTGCAGACTGTATTGATATATATTGATATATAATGTAGGAAGCAGAATATTAATAACAGAAATAAATGGGGGGGGGGGGGGGGGGTTTGGGTTGGTGCACTAATTGTAAGTGTATCTTGTGTTTTTTATGTTGATTTAATAAAAAAAACCAAAAAAAACCCAGAAACAGATAATAAAAAAAACGATACCGATAATTTCCGATATTACATTTTAACGCATTTATCGGCCGATATTATCAGACATCCCTATTCAAAACCAATGTAATTTATCCAAACAACAGAAGAATAAGTGATTATTACATTTTAACAGATGTGTAGATAGAACATGTTAAAACAGAAAATAAGCAGATATTAACAGAACATGAACAAGTAGATTAATAATTAATTTTCTGCCACTTGTCCTTAATAATGTTGACAAAATAATAGGTGTATAAATGACACAATATGTTACTGCATACGTCAGCAGACTAATTAGGAGCCTTTGTTTGTTTACTTACTACTAAAAGACAAGTTGTCTTGTATGTTCACTATTTTATTTAAGGACAAACTTGCAATAAGAAACATATGTTTCATGTACCGTGAGGTTTTTTGTTAAAATAAAGCCAATCATGCATTTTTTTTTGTGGTCCCCTTTATTTAGAAAAGTATCGGAAAGTACTGAAAAGTATCGAAATACATTTTGGTACCGGTACCAAAATATTGGTATCGGGACAACACTAATGTACACACTGTTCAGACAGTATATATGTAATGTAGTAACAGGCACATTCATAATAACATGTAAAATTGACATATTTTAATGGTTTTAAGCATTGTTTTCAAAAACGCATCCAAACATTTGCTTTTTCCTACAACAACTACTACCTCTAATTATGGTAGATATAATGACAGCAATGATGACTACTTTTGGGCAAATGATGTTTACAATCTTGTATTTTTGAGCCTGCATATAAAGAGGATGAGCGAGAGTGAGTGAGAAGCAGATCCATCAAGTAGCACTATTGCTATGTGCTAAACAACAAACATAATACAACAATCACTTAACATGCAAAAAAAAAAAAAAAAAAAAAAGGATAAGCTGCACGGTTCAAAGTCTAGTAAAATAGTATTTCCGAAATGTACAGTAATAAAAAGCACAGAATCTGAGTCATCAATGTGTGTTTAATCATACTAGTTTGCTGAAAGTTTTCACCTAAAACCAAATCGTACTAAAACCTGGGCGTGTAAAAACCGAGGTATCACTAATTCTGCGACGTCTCTCACCGACACATGAAAAAAAAGCCAGGTTTAATACGATGTGTGTCAGACTCCTGGTATGCACCAGCTCCTCTGATGCAGTCCAGACCTAATCCGCCGTCATCAGCTGTTTCCTGGCTCTCGCCGCTCGCCACATGCCGGCCACTCTTGTGAGAATGTGCTTCACATTATGACCATGCACAAAACATACCAGCAGTCTGATTCAGCTCGCTAAGGGCCCCGGCGTAGGCGTGTGTCATCTAGTCAACTTCCTCCTTTAGTTAGCGCGTGAAAGGAAATACAAATCAATCAACGGACTGTTTGTTTGTTTGTGTTTTATGATCCAAAATAGCAGTCGGTGACTCGTTGCCCCTTATTGGCTGATTCATTATTCATCACTTCTTTTGAACGGAGCTCCGCCTGTGAGGCCTCAATTAGTCACCGCTTCTTTAATGCTGCACTTAGAGACTTATCTGGAAGGTATCTTCTATGAAGAGCACTAAGTGATACGGTATCCCGCGCGCTTTCATTCCACGCCCATCTGGCGTCCTCCTCGCTTCCCTCCCACCACATTGGCACGGAGCTGACAAGGCAGCTGCTCCTCATCTCGTCCAGCGTGGCGTGGCCACTCCTGCACAATGCCGCGTGGAGGAAATGCTTTCTTTATGAGTTGTATTGGGGGGCGCACGTAAGAAAGCAGCATGTTCGCACATGCTTGACCGTATGAGCTGCAAAGTGGGGCAAAAAGCAGCCTTACATCCTCTGACACATGGTCCACTTCCTGTAGGAAATAGTGGTTGTGTAGGACTATTTCCCCAACATTTTTATGCAACTCCAAAATGTACATATTTTAGGGCACAAACTAGGGTTGTACGGTATACCGGTATTATACTGCAAAAAGTCAGTGTTCAAAAACAAGAAAAAAAAATACAAAAATTAGGGGTATTTTATTTGAACTAAGCAAAATGATCTGCCAATAGAAACAAGAACATTTGGCTTGTCAAGACTTTCCAAAACAGGTAAAACTAGTCCTAAGTGTCCAAAACTTTTGTCCAGTGTTAGTCATTAGCGTCCCAATACTTTTGTCCAGTGTTAGTCATTAGCGTCCCAATACTTTTGTCCAGTGGTAGTCCTAAGTGTCCCAATACTTTTGTCTAGTGTTAGTCCTTAGTGTCCCAATATTTTTGTCTAGTGTTAGTCCTTAGTGTCCCAATACTTTTGTCCAGTGTTAGTTCTTAGTGTCCCAATACTTTTGTCCAGAGTTAGGCCTTAGTGTCCCAATACTTTTGTCCAGGTGTCCCAATACTTTTGTCTAGTGTTAGTTATTAGTGTCCCAATACTTTTGTCTAGGTGTCCCAATACTTTTGTCCAGTGTTAGTTCTTAGTGTCCCAATACTTTTGTCCAGTGGTAGTCCTAAGTGTCCCAAAACTTTTGTCCAGTGTTAGTCATTAGCGTCCCAATACTTTTGTCCAGTGTTAGTCCTTAGCGTCCCAATACTTTTGTCCAGTGGTAGTCCTAAGTGTCCCAATACTTTTGCCTAGTGTTAGTCCTAAGTGTCCCAAAACTTTAGTCCAGTGGTAGTCCTAAGTGTCCCAATACTTTTGTCTAGTGTTAGTCCTTAGTGTCCCAATACTTGTGTCCAGTGGTAGTCCTAAGTGTCCCAATACTTTTGTCTAGTGTTAGTCCTTAGTGTCCCAATACTTTTGTCCAGTGTTAGTTCTTAGTGTCCCAATATTTTTGTCTAGTGTTAGTCCTTAGTGTCCCAATACTTTTGTCCAGTGTTAGTTCTTAGTGTCCCAATACTTTTGTCCAGAGTTAGGCCTTAGTGTCCCAATACTTTTGTCCAGGTGTCCCAATACTTTTGTCTAGTGTTAGTTATTAGTGTCCCAATACTTTTGTCTAGGTGTCCCAATACTTTTGTCCAGTGTTAGTTCTTAGTGTCCCAATACTTTTGTCCAGTGGTAGTCCTAAGTGTCCCAAAACTTTTGTCTAGTGTTAGTCCTTAGTGTCCCAATACTTTTGTCCAGTGGTAGTCCTAAGTGTCCCAAAACTTTTGTCTAGTGTTAGTCCTTAGTGTCCCAATACTTTTGTCCAGTGTTAGT
Organism: Entelurus aequoreus; assembly: GCF_033978785.1. Classification (NCBI taxonomy): domain Eukaryota; kingdom Metazoa; phylum Chordata; class Actinopteri; order Syngnathiformes; family Syngnathidae; genus Entelurus; species Entelurus aequoreus. The sequence continues at coordinate 89,300,776 of NC_084734.1, read as the reverse complement.
TCTTAGTGTCCCAATACTTTTGTCCAGAGTTAGGCCTTAGTGTCCCAATACTTTTGTCTAGGTGTCCCAATACTTTTGTCTAGTGTTAGTTATTAGTGTCCCAATACTTTTGTCTAGGTGTCCCAATACTTTTGTCTAGTGTTAGTTATTAGTGTCCCAATACTTTTGTCTAGGTGTCCCAATACTTTTGTCCAGTGTTAGTTCTTAGTGTCCCAATACTTTTGTCCAGTGGTAGTCCTTAGTGTCCCAATACTTTTGTCTAGTGTTAGTCCTTAGTGTCCCAATATTTTTGTCTAGTGTTAGTCCTAAGTGTCCCAATACTCTTGTCCAGTGGTAGTCCTAAGTGTCCCAATACTTTTGTCCAGTGGTAGTCCTTAATGTCCCAATATTTTTGTCTAGTGTTAGTCCTAAGTGTCCCAATACTCTTGTCCAGTGGTAGTCCTAAGTGTCCCAATACATTTGTCCAGTGGTAGTCCTAAGTGTCCCAATACTTTTGTCCAGTGGTAGTCCTAAGTGTCCCAATATTTTTGTTTTGAAGGGGGTATTGCAAACTTCCTGTTGATTTTTGCTGGGGGTTGTCAATATATGAAATGTAGATCTAAATGAGACCTACATAGAGGTTTTTGTTTCATGTCTCTACGACATTCCTACTGAGTTTTCTTCCTAGGAGCAGTTGTGTCTGTGTTTTCTTCCTAGGGGGCGCTAGAGCGCAATTTTGAGTTTTGGGGTTGGGTTTTTTATTAGATCGCAATTTTTGCCAGTCCTGATGTGTGTGTCCAGTTTGGTGAGTTTTAAAGCATGTTAAGGGCGTCAAATTACAGCTCAAAGAGGCGGCGGTATAATAATAATAACAACTTTTGTTTTAAAGGGGAATTGTAAACTTCCTGTTGATTTTTGCTGGGGGTTGTCAGTGTATAAATTCTAGGTCTAAGTGAGACCTACATATAGGTTTTTGTTTCATGTATCTACGACATTCCTACTGGAAGTTACAGGCAGATTTGTAAGAGTTTTCTTCCTAGGAGCATTTGTGTCTTTGTTTTCTTCCTAGGGGGCGCTAGAGCGCAATTTTGAGTTTTGGGGTTGGGTTTTTTTTTATTAGATCGCAATTTTTGCCAGTCCTGATGTGTGTGTCCAGTTTGGTGAGTTTTGAAGCATGTTAAGGGCGTCAAATTACAGCTCAAAGAGGCAAAAGTGACTGTTTTTACAAAACATTTGTTTTGAAGGGGGAATAGCCAACTTCCTGTAGATTTTAGCTGAAGGATGTCATTGTATGAAATCTAGGTCTAAGTGAGACCTACATAGAAGTTTTTGTTTCATGCCGCTACGACATTCGTACTGGAAGTTACAGGCAGTTTTGTCAGTGTTTTCTTCCTAGGGGGCGCTAGAGCGCATTTTTGAGTTTTGGGGCTAGGTTTAAATTAGTTCGCAATTTTTGCCAGTCCTGATGTGTGTGTCAAATATGGTGAGTTTTGAAGCATGTTAAGGGGGTCAAATTACAGCTCAAAGAGGCGGCGGTATAATAATAATAACAACTTTTGTTTTGAAGGGGGATTGTAAACTTCCTGTTGATTTTTGCTGGGGGTTGTCAGTGTATGAAATGTAGGTCTAAGTGAGACCTACATAGAGGTTTTTGTTTCATGTATCTACGACATTCCTACTGGAAGTTACAGGCAGTTTTGTCTGAGTTTTCTTCCTAGGAGCAGTTGTGTCTATGTTTTCTTCCTAGGGGGCGCTAGAGCGCAATTTTGAGTTTTGGGGTTGGGTTTTTTTATTAGATCGCAATTTTTGCCAGTCCTGATGTGTGTGTCCAGTTTGGTGAGTTTTGAGACATGTTAAGGGCGTCAAATTACAGCTCAAAGAGGCAAAAGTGACTGTTTTTATAAAAATGTTGTTTTGAAGGGGGAATTCTCAACTTCCTGTTGATTTTTGCTGAAACAAGTCAATGTATGAAATCTAGGTCTAAGTCAGGCCTACATAGAGGTTTTTGTTTCATGTCTCTACGGAGTTAGGTTTTTTTATTAGATCGCAATTTTCGCCAGTCCTGATGTGTGTGTCAAATATGGTGAGTTTTGAGCATGTTAAGGGGTCAAATTACAGCTCAAAGAGGCGGCGGAATAATAATAAAGAATAAAATGTTACAATAACAATAGCGTCCTCTGTCCCAAAGGGACATTGCGGTCCCTGATTAGCTAACCTCAATGAACCCAAAAATACCTTGAAATAAGTATATTCTCACTAATGTCATGTCTGTGTGATCATGTTTTGTTTTGGTCATGTTCGGTTTGGTTTTTGGACTCTTTGTGCACTCTTGTTTGTTTTGTCACCATAGCAACCATTAGTTTCACCTGTTTCACGTTTTGCACTCGTGCACCTGTTGTCAATCATGTCTGTATTATTTAAGCCCATTGTTGCCAGGAAGTCAGCCTGGCGACATTAACTCTGTTTTGCTTCTGACACCCATGCTGCTTCTGTACCTTCTCGCCTCCATGGCGACAAATAAAGTAAGTTTCTTACAAGTATCTTCCCTGCAGGACGAGGAATAGCTAAACATGCTTCACTACACACCGTAGCTCACCGGCGTTACAATGTAAACAAACACCATGGGTGGATCTACACCTGACATCCACTGTAATGATATCAAGTATAGGCACGTATCTATATTTTTGGGCATCACAACATCTTCTTTTGTTTAAAAAACATGTATGTTATGTTTATAAACTCAGGAAATGTCCCTGGACACATTAGGAATTTGAATATGACCAATGTATGATCCTGTAACTACTTGTTATCGGATTGATACCCAAATTTGTGGTATCATCCAAAACCAATATAAGTTATCCAAACAAGAGAAGAATAAGTGATTATTACATTTTAACAGAAGTGTAGATAGAACATGTTAAAAGAGAAAGTAAGCAGATATTAACAGTAAATGAACAAGTAGATTAATAATCCATTTTCTACCACTTGTCCTTAATAATGTTGACAAAATAACAGAATGATAAATGACACAATATGTTACTGCATATGTCAGCAGACTAATTAGGAACCTTCATTTGTTTGTTTACTTACTACTAAAAGACAAGTTGTCTCTTATGTTCACTATTTTATTCAACAACAGTGTACAAAACAGGTTATTTTCTGGTTTTAAAGGGATTGCTTGCCTTATTCTGCTCGCTTAACAGACACAAGCCACGTTGCACATCAGCAGATCAGCTTTGCTTGTGCTCTCAAGTTTGCACGTGTTTTAGTACACACAAACCTTAAGTAAATCAATCCCTTGGTAGTTTTACTTTATTTGAGTATTATTCAATTTTATAGTACAGCGGTTATGCTTATGTGTGTGTATATATATATATATACACATGTATACAGTATATATATATATATATATATATATATATATATATATATATATATATATATATATATATATATATATATATATATATATATATATATATACTGTATGCATGTGTATATATATATATATATATATATATATATATATATATATATATATATATATATATATACATGTATACATGTATACATGTGTGTATATATATATATATATATATATATATATACATGTATATATATATATATGTGTGTATATATATATATATATATATACACACATGTATACATGTATATATATATATATATATGTATATATATATGTATATATATATATATATATGTATATATATATGTATATATATATATATGTATATATATGTATATACAGTTTGTATATGTGTGTGTATATACGTTAGGTTAGAAAAAGGTTTCCCTGCTCGTCAGGGGATTTTATTTGTAGGGATGAAATAGCCTCTGTATTTTTTTCTGACCTAACGTATATTCCGCTCTACCCCAGTATTGAGCACTGTATAACGGATAAACCACAGAAACCTCGACACGTGTATACATTTATACTTGTGTATAAATATGTATATATATGTGTGTGTGTGTGTGTGTGTGTGTGTGTGTGTGTATATATATATATATATATATATATATATATATGTAGTATATACCCATATATGTGTATATATGTATAAATGTGTATACAGTATGCTTGTGTATATGTGTGTATATGTGTGTGTGTATGTATGTATGCGTTATTTATATATATGTATATATATGTGTGTGTATGTGTATGTATGTATATATGTGTATATGTATGTATAAATGTATATATGTATTTATATACCTGTATGTGTGTGTATATATATGCATTTATATACGTATATATACAGTATATGTATATGTAAATATGTGTGTGTTTATATGTGTACCATATATATATGTACATATATATATATATATATGTATATATGGATATGTATGTTATTTATCAGTGGTTTGATGCAGCAAAGGAAGTGGTGTATCCACAATTTGTTGCATAAGATCTTTATTTTAGTTTTATGAAGCTATA